>NC_058404.1:22737127-22890884 GCF_002201575.2 Neomonachus schauinslandi
AGTTTTCTGAGTACAGATCCTTTGCCTCTTTGGTTAGATTTATTCCTAGGTATCTTATGGTTTTGGGTGCAGTTGTAAATGGGATCGATTCCTTAATTTCTCTTTCTTCTGTCTTGTTGTTGGTGTATAGGAATGCCACTGATTTCTGTGCATTGATTTTATATCCTGCCACTTTACTGAATTCCTGTATGAGTTCTAGCAGTTTTGGGGTGGAGTCTTTGGGGTTTTCCATATAAAGTATCATATCATCTGCAAAGAGTGAGAGTTTGACTTCTTCTTTGCCGATTTGGATGCCTTTTATTTCTTTTTGTTGTCTACCTCTCACCTAATTTAATGAAAAGCCTCCTTACTGGATTCTCTGCTTCCACATTTTTCCTCTTATTTCTCCCTTCACCCCCTTAGTCTATCTCCTTATAGTAGCCAGTAATCCTTTTAAAATACGTCTGATCATGTCATGCTCAAAACTCTCTGTTGACTTTTCACTCAGTAAAATCCAAAGGCCATGAAAATGGCTTACAAGCACCCCCTCTCTCCTTCTTCCTGCTACCTCCTGGACTGCATGTCCTACTGCTTGTTCCAGTCCTCATTCTGTTCCAGCCACACTAGTCTGTTGTGGCTCAAAAACACCAAGCAAGCCCAGGTCCCAAGGCCTTTTACTTGCTGCTTCCTTTGCCTGAGATAGTGGGTGACCTGGGTTACTTAGGGTTACCTTAGCTTTGAACTCAAATATGACCTTACCATAAACGACTTCCTTGACCATCTTGTAAGATAGCTCCTATCCTTCTAATTCAGCGCCACCTATTTTCCTTATGTTGTTTTATTTTTCTCCATTACACTGGCCCTATATTTGTTTATTTTGATATTTACTCCCATAGAATGTACACTCACAAGAGTAAGAATCCTGCTGGTTTCTATAGTTTTATCCTCAGTGAATAGAACAGTACTAGCCATGTAGTAGGAGCTCAATCAATATTGTATGGGTGACTAAATGACTGGAGTAGTCCCTAACTGCATTGTTTGGAGTTTTTAGACTAAGCATGTGAAGATCTTAGGGTGTGGGGGGAGACCAGTAGAAGCCAAGGAAAAATATATCAAATTAAGAATAAGATTGTGCATGTTTCTTGTGTTAAAAAAGAGTGGTTTTGCTACTGGGTATTTACCCAAAGAAAACCAAAACACTGATTTGAAAAGATATATGCACCCCTATGTTTATTTTATCATTATTTACAATAGTCAAGATATGAAAGCAACCCAAATGTTCATTGATAGATGAATGGATAAAGAAGATGTGGGGTGTATATATATATAAAATATTTCATTGTATGTATATACATACAATGAAATGTTACTGAGTTATAAAAAAGAATGAAATCGTGTCATTAGCGACAACATGGATGGACCTAGAAGGTATTATGCTAAGTGAAATTAGTTAGAAAAACACAAATTCCATATGATTTCACTCATATGTGGAATCTAAAAAACTAAACAAATGAACAAACAAAAAAGCAGAAACAGACCCATAAATACAGAGAAGAAACTGATAGTTGCTAGAGGGGATGGGCAAAATAAGTAAAGGGGAGTAGGAGGTACCGTCTCGAAGTTATGGAATGAATAAGTTACATTCTGTGGAGCAGGTTGGCAAGTTAGTAGCTGGTAGAGGCTAAGGATAAGTAGTCATATAAGCAGCATTGCTATAAAGAAGGTTCATCTCAGAAGAAAGCATTATCTATGCAGTTTCCACGTCGTGTTGTAAGGGACAAGCTACAAAGAGCTCATTTTGACTCTGCTGGGTTTCTGTAAGTCTTGAAAGCAAGGCACTGACTGCCCTCTGTTGTGAACTGTCTATTCAGGGAATAACCTTAGAGATAGTAGTGTCTATCTATAGCAAACAACAAATTTGCTTACAGTCTTGGAACATAGAGTAGTGTGTCTCCCTGGAACAAAAGTCAAACATGCCTACTTCACATTATAAAAAATTTGGTTTCGTGGGTCCTCTTCTGTAGTACAACCCACCACATTGGCTGGTGTCATCTGGTCTTCTTTGTGTGGCCCTGTGGGAACCAGAGCTCAGGAAACTGGCACAAAAATACAAACACTCTGGCTACTGCTGTTGCTTTGAGTGATAATTTATCTTTCATCTCTGACCTGAAGTTTCATGTCATCTACCAATACCTATGAACCTGAGACAGCTAACTTGTTAGTCAAAAGTAGGGTAATATTTCAGACCATTCGTGGTCCTTGACAGTGTCAGCAATGAGGGTAGGATGCTCACAAAGACTTGCCTTGCTAGAAGATAAGGAACGAGG
The DNA here is from genome assembly GCF_002201575.2 of Neomonachus schauinslandi. Lineage (NCBI taxonomy): Eukaryota > Metazoa > Chordata > Mammalia > Carnivora > Phocidae > Neomonachus > Neomonachus schauinslandi. Next base: position 22,739,434 of record NC_058404.1, read on the forward strand.
ACTTCATGGGCTGATTAACAACACATGAGGGGAGTATATGGGAATTGAACATGTTGATCAAATTTTGTGATCAGTTGGACAATAAATGGTCCTTCACCATTGACCATTAATGAGGGGAAACTGGGAAAGTGATCATAGACTGAGAAAAGCAGGAAGCAGACCAAAAACAACTTCCTAAGTGGTATGTCATTGTGGTTGACTTTCCTTGAGGCAGAGGACCCTTCCTTGAGAGCCTAAACATCAGCCCAAGTCCACTGGATTGTAACAGCTAGGGCTAAGATTCATCCCAGGCAGGCAGAAGTTTCCTACCCTTTTTAGGCAACATTTACAGAGTTGTGTGTCTACACTGAGTGTAGAAGAGAGAAATGTGGGACTACTCGGAAGAGAAACTAAGCTAATTCTTAGAACCTTGGCTGGTTCCCTTGGGATGTGAGGGCAAGGAGCTCATCTAGGAAGAGTGGCAGCAGCTGGGCCATCTTACAGCGCGCCATCCCCCTGCAGTCCATGATGCCAACTCTAGAGGACAAAAGCATAGGCCTCCAAGGTTGGCTTGTTCGTTGGGGTGGGGTGTTTTTGTTTTTTTTCTTGTTTGCCATGGATCCTGGCTTTGATAAGAAAGTGTTAACCCTTTTAGGCAGGTGTCTCTGAGACAATTAAAGTCCTGGGCCAGCCATAGAAGAGACACTGACTAGTATTCTGGATCTCGCTGGCCTGGATTGGATTTACAATGCTGACTTTGTAGAAGACCCACTGGAGGATGAAAAACTGACCCAGTGAAACTTAAGTAAAGTCGGTTAAGTGTCTGCCTTAGGCTCGGAGTCATGATCCCGGGGTCCTAGAATCGAGTACAACGTCAGGCTCCTTGCTCAGCAGGGAGCCTGCTTCTTCCTCTGCCTGCTATTCTCTCTCTCTCTCTCTCTGACAAATAAATAAATAAAATCTTAAAAAAAAAAAAAAACACATGCCGAAGTCCCTTTAGAGGCCTAGGCTATCTCTATCTCCCCCACCTGCCAGCCCCAAAAAACTTAAAAGTATATAATCAGTTACTTCTCACAATTCCAATGGGGTTCTAATAAAAACACCTTTTTGCACCAAAAACCTCTCAAGAATTTGCTCTCAGCTCCACTGCAAATCACATCAATGGGGCTGCTGAGTGGAGGGGCTTCCCATGACAAGCGAGAGGATCTCACCAGCCCCTTCCCCTCTCATAGAGTACTGAGTGGGGTGAAAACCTTTGAAGTCCATTTGGTGGAATCAGAGCTGCTGCTACACCACCCAGAACTACTGGTCAGTGTGAAGCCTTGGTGGATGGCACAGAGCCTTGCTCTCTGTGCTCCCGCCCCCCCCCCCGCCCCAGGCCAATCTCCTTCCCTGCTGACCTCAGCTACTTAGAGGAGGACAACCAGAGGTATAGTTGAGGTCTCCCTCCCCAAGGGGGACTCAGACTGAATCTACCCACCTGAGTAGGGTCAGGAATTTTGAATGGGGAAGAACTTAAACTTTCATGGCTTTTGGTTATAGTTGCCTCAGGCTTAATCATAAACAGACTAATGGGAGGAAAATGTGCCTAGATGCAGTTGGCCAGGTTTGCAAAGACTTCACAGCAGGGAAAGGGAACTAGTGTGGCCGTGTGGGCCTAGCCTATGTTCTCTTGTTGATGTCTCCACATCTGTATGTATAGTGGAAATTGATATGTGAGAGGGGCACTTCTCTTGATTGGAAAGAGCCACATGCAGAAAAACACTAGTGGAATGTGGAAATTGCTCCCCACTTTGCATCCCCATCTTCCCCTGGCTGGTCTTACAGAAAGAGGACAGCATCTGAGAACGGGGAAGGAAAATTGCAGGCTCGATGAAGGACTTAAAAGTAAGGAAGTAAAATAAGAGATGCACTAGGGGAATACAAGAGTCTTGCACAATCAGCAGGAAAAGCTCACAGGAGCTAGAGGTTGGCAGCAGATTATCAGCAGTAGAATTCTGTTGTTCCTTCCACAGCCTTAGCAGATGCAGACATTGTAAGAGTAGTTGAATCCATTACACAGATCGATAGCTCTTTGTATGTCTTGTTTCTTAAATGGCTGGGCCTGGTTCACTGACGCCTTGGCTGAGCTGAAACCCATGAGTATAACTCAGCTGCTAGGGCTCTTTAATCTCCATAGTAGCTAAGCAGAAAAAGTAGGTGATTCACTTCAATCAGGGGACATAACTCCAAGTCCTTCGTATAGCTCTGGCTGCTACAATCCTTTGTGAACTCGGTCTTATTTTTACGGAGTCTTAGCCAATGGCGTGGCTGTTTGGTGTGACACTTGGAAAGCTGCAGAGTGGCAGATTAAAAATACCCCTTTTGGGGCGCCTGGGTGGCTCAGTCGTTAAGCGTCTGCCTTCGGCTCAGGTCATGATCCCAGAGTCCTGGGATTGAGCCCCGCATCGGGCTCCCTGCTCGGCGGGAAGCCTGCTTCTCCCTCTCCCACTCCCCCTGCTTGTGTTCCCTCTCTGGCTGTCTTTCTCTCTGCCAAATAAATAAAAAAAAAAACCTTAAAAAAAAAATACCCCTTTTTGAGGTCCAAAACTGGGGAATTATTCGTAGGTGCTAATCAGACGGTCTGAGTCAATCACATAGGCACACAGTAATAGCCTTTTCTTTAATGAGACTAAACTGAATTAAGCACCAGATTGTCACCTTTGCTTTCTGGACCTATCATGATACCAGGTATGATATCACATCCATCAATATACCCTGGGTACCAAGGAAGGGTCTCTGTGGTCTGATGCAGAGGCAACTAATACAAGTCAGACTTGCGACTCATGCTGAAAGTTCGTCTTCAGGTAAGGGAGGTCACGTTGTTTGGAGTGTTGGTCCACTCTCCTCCTGGAAGATTGGGTACATTGAACTTTGACCTCCTCTCAGGCCTACTGACGGTGCTTCAGCACTGTTGATGCATTTTCAGTTTGCGTTGTTGCTGTTCCAGTCTGTTCATCTGACCTTGGGGCATTCTTTGGGGTAGACAAAGGGCACTCAGCTGGTGGTATAAACCCAAAAGACAGGTTGGAACCACTGACCTCAAGCACTCCGTCCCAAAGAAGAATTGATTCCATTTTTCAAACTGAACTGGAAACCCTAGCATTCACCAGTCGGTTGGGAGGCCACATTAAAGGCCCTGTGACCTTTGCACAAAGACTGGTATAGTTATTACTTGGGGCACTCTGACTAATGTAAACAGCACCTTCTTTCCAGAGGCACTGTGTAATTCCTACGTCCATGCTTCTTGTATAAAGACAAGCATTTCTTACCTCCCTCCTGAAAACATGGTGACTCATACCTTACAGGTAGATCTGAGAGCTCTCAGATGACCTCAGATCTCTCCAATATGAAGCCACCCTTGGTTAATGAACAGAGTAAATGACACATTATTCATATGCAACCTGTAAGCAGTAATCCATACATAGGGAATCCTCCAATTAGAAATGATAAAATTTGTCCCTGACTTTAGCTGAAGGGATCAGTGATGTCAGCTTGGCCCTGGAAGACCATCATATCAGTTTTTGCTCCTTGGCCAGGGTTATTACGAGGACAGAACTGCCCTATGCCTTCTACTTGCGGGCAAGGCAAAGTATGTGCAAATACTTTGCACATTTGCTAACACATCCTGCTGTGCATGGATCAATGTTTTCAGCCAGATAGAAAGGTCAGTACAGAAACTTCAAAAGCTGCCTGGCCTTCCATGGTTAACCCTGATGGCCTACGGATTTGTTAAAGTGATTGCGTCTGGGATTCCTGCTGCTTGGACTCCTGTTGCTAATAGTCTCAATAAAATGCTACATAAGATGAAAGATTTGTCCCAGCCTCTATCAGGTGGCAGAGTGGCTGTCTGAGTGTCATCTGGAAGGTTTACCAGAAGCCAGGATGGGATAGAAATGAGGCACTGATTTCCCTTTGTTCCAGATTGGCTTCTGAAATATGTTTGTACAGACAACAGCAATGGAAAACAGAGACCGTGTATTTTCCTAAAGCAAAGGGCAGGCATATTCACATATCCACCAGTAGAATAAAGGTAATGTTTCCCTCTGGAGCAAGGGGGGAACATGATCACTGCTTATTATAAACATTTGGGGTTCCAAAGCTTAGGGTTCCTCTCCTGTCATTCAACCCATTGCACATACAGGAATCCTCCAGCCCTCTTTCTGTTGCTCTCTTGGAATTGGAGCTGGGAAAACTAGCAGAAAAGATACAGTTGATCTGGCTGCAGTCACTGCTTTGAGTAATAAACTGTCTTTGATGATGAGGGATCTGATGCCTTCTCTCTACCCCCATGAAAATATGTCAGGCTAACTTGTTAGCTTGCAAGTAGGATAAAAATTTCCAATTCTTTACAGTTCTTGGTGATAAATTTCAGTGAATTCAAATATGCTAGAACTATTCCTCTATTTGGGAGGCATCACCAATTTTATATAATAAAAATGTAATCTTATTTTCTAGTTAGAGGGAAAGATGGAAGACCCAGTGATCACCTGCCTAGAATAGTTTATTAGAAAAATAAGAGCTTTTATACTGGCTGTGTCACTGGAAGAAGTTCAGTCTCAAAAATGGCTGGGTTTTCAGAAAAATGTGACAGGCAAGGAGAGAAAGGCAGAGCCCAGCAGAGAGTGATTTTCAAGGGCCGAGATAGTGTCGTAGTCCTGCAGTCGATCCTGTAAGGGCCATTATGTAGTAGAATGTATGGTGTTCCAAAAGTGCCATAATTGAAATGTACAGTTCATTCAATACTTAACAACTGGAAGCCCTATCTAGTGGAGGGATAAAAGTATCAGGAGTGGCAGACAATGATCAGGGTCTAGGAAAGACCAGTGTCAGTTTTTTGACCCTTACTTTTTTAGGAGGAAGTATCTTGGACCACAGTGCCCCTCTCCTCCTCTGCTCTAGTCCTGTTGACCTGCTCTTGTCCTGTTGACCTATTCTGGTTTTCTCAAACACACCAAGCTTTTTCTCTTCACAGGAGCCTTTGTTTGAGCTACTCCTTCTGCCTGGAATATTCCTTTCCATGATCCTTGGAAAACTAGCTGCTTCTTGCATTCATTTAATTCATTCAACAAACATTTAGTGAGACCCTATGCATGTCACATTTTTTCTATACTGTGAGGATAGAGCAATAACTAAACAAAATGATTTAAGAAAATACTGCCCTCGTAGAACTCATATTCTAGTGGAATGTGTGAGGGTAGACTACACACTATATAAATAAAACCTGTTTCAATTAATGATCAATTTGAAATGAGAAAAATAAAGCTGCTGAGGAAGATAGTAAATGGCAGGGTAATTGTGATGGGTTTAAGTGGAGTGTAACATTTGAACAAAGAACAAGTAACATTTGAACAAAGAACACAGGAGGAGGGGTTGAGTCACATAGAAATCTGGAGAAAGACAGGTCAAGGCAGAAAAAAAATAATCCAACGCACAAAGGCCCTGAGATGGAAGTGTTCTGTGCCATGTTCAAAGAATAGTCAAGAGGCTGGTGTGGCTAGAGCAAGGTGAGAGGGGGATGGTATAGGAGGAGCTAAAGTCCTCAAGTACCAAAGCCGGATCTTGGTGATCTTTGTGGTCATTGCAAGGACGTGGGCTGCTATTGTGTGTGAGGAGAAGCAGTTTCCATCTTCAGACAGGCTGGACCGATGATTGGATTAATCAGGGAGTGAAAGAAATAGGAAGATGTAGGAAAAAGTGGGGAGTGGATCTGAAGCCACCTTAGGGAAAGCCACAAGGCAAATTACCTGGGGCAGAAGTGAAAGGAAATGCCTTGGGTAGTAGCCCAGAAGACCCATCCAGAACAGGAGAAAGGCAGCATGGGTGGGCAGACATGGCAGCGAGAATCTCTCGTTCTCCAAGCGGTCTGTGACTGTTTCTCCTTTCTCAGTGAAATAAGAGGCTGGGGCCTCAGCAGAGCGTGAGGAAAGGAGATATTGGAGGTTTGGAAAATAGTGGGTATGTAATGGACTAGAAAAATGTGATCTCATCACCAGCAGTGTCAAGGGTCCTGTAGAAATCTGTGATCATGAATTTCAAATGAGACTCCCTCAGCATGCTCATGTGTTTGTCTCCAGGCTAAAGCCAGCTCTAGGTACAGACATGAAATAATCTAGTCTTTGTCCATATCTCAGCTTAACTGTTACCTCTTCAGAGACCTCTCTCTCCCTTCCTCCACAGTGCCCCCCCCCGCCCCAAAATGACATCCACCTATTTTAATTCCCTGCATAGCATGTGGCACTGTTTTCTTGTTTATTTAGTTGTCTGGGTGCTACCCATTTCTCATATGGAAATGTGAAAGCAGATGTATATTCTACTTCATTCCCTGCTAAGTTTGAAACCTTGCTTGGTATATATTAGTTGTGCAATCAGTGATGAATGAATGGTCACTCCCACGTGTGTGCATGCATGTGTGTGTTGGAGGTGGGTTAATAGCAGATTCATTTGCTTTCTAAATCCTAAATCCAGACTGGAAGGCAGACAGATAACCCATAAACCACAACACTCTCCTCATCCAAATAGGATTGATAACCCAAATGGAAACATCTATAGCCTTCTTATATTCAAGAATGGAAAGTCATGGAGACAGTTCAGTATTTCACTTTTTCCCTCAATAGGTGAGTTTGCATACTGGAAAAAAAGAGGAAGGGATAAAAGTTGGCCATGTAGATGATGTCATAGAATGAGATTTGTTACTTAAAGCAGTTTATAAACTAGAGTGGAATAGCATGTACATATCATGAAGATGATAAAAACATGGCTAACAGAAGGCCCATAGTTTTATCAAGAGGTTAAATTAGTAAATTTCTAAAACTGTGAGTGACAGAGCTCTCTGACCTTTTATTGTGTGTGTGTGTGTGTGTGTGTGTGTGTAAGAATGGGAATTTTTTTGTATTTCAGCATTAGCAATGCTGTGAAATTTGTTGGGAGAAGGTTAGGTATAATGTAAATGGAAAAAATTCTAACAAAGCTGGCCAATAGTGGGACAGTATTTCTCAAGAGTGGACTCCCCAGTCTTGTTACCCGAGCAGGAACCAGATTAGGTAGTCTCTAGTCCAGGTTTACAATTAAATCTGTGCCATGTATTCAGGTTGGCTGATCTGTGCATATAAATATAAATATAAGAACAACTCAAAGGGTATGTTCTGTTTTTGTACCTGAAAGATAAGATTGCCACTATTTACCATGACACATATTCCTATTTAAAGGCAAATACAGGATGAGTGTGTGTGTGTGTGTGTGTGTGCGCGCACGTGCGTGAGCCTTACTGCATTTGTATAACCAACACCATGGACTAAGAAGGGGCTGGTTATCCAGTTAGCCTTTTTTTTTTTTTTTCTTTTAATCATTATATTAGCATCTATCCTGGCAAATGGACAAATTAAAGACAAGACTGATTCAGTAAGGTAATTCTGCCTGGTGATTCTCATAAAACATTTGGTTGGGGTAAGGTTGTTAATTTTTTTTCTTCCCTAAGATAAATCTCTGTTTGTTTTTTCTTCTATCCCTACCTCCATCATCCAGGTTGAAGTTCATCAATTTTTTTGTCTTGAGTATTCCAACTTCCTCCATGCCTGCCCCAATCCAATCCATTCTCCACATGGTAGTGAAGTGCTGTTTCCAAAAAAGCAAATCTGTACCTCTCCCCTGCTTAAAAATTGCCAGTGGCTTGCTGACAGACTCAGCATCAACTCCATGATGGGAGCCCTGCAGATGCCTCTAGGCACATTTCTGCCCCTCCCCCCTCCTTCACTCCTGACCTCTCCACCATGTTGAACTAATCTCATGTCCTCAGATATACCTTGATTCTCCTCAAGTTCCAATTTCTGCCAGGAGCTCTCATTTGTGTGTTTTGCCTGACCCCCTCCGGGTATCACAAAGCATTTCTCTGTTACCCCTGCCCTTCTGGAGGTGGGTATCCTTCCTATGTGCTCACACTGGCCCATCATTTTGTTTCCTTGCCATCCGCTTTTCTTTTTCCTTGTCATTCATAAGCTCATCAAGAGCAGGAAATGTACTTGTCTTGTTCCTTATTGTAGCCCCAGTGTATGTCCTAGGGCTAGGCTGATGGTAAATGTGTGGTCTTTGTTGAATGAAAAAGTTTTTGTTCATTATAATATATTTAGAACTGATTATATTTTATTCCTATGCCTGCATATTAAAATTGATATGTACAATCACAACTGGTGTTTATTTTATTTTTATTAGGGTGATTTGAATTTTCAGAATGTTTTTAATTCATAAAATTTCATGGCTTCATTATGTTAATGGCCTTAATGAGGCATCTGCAGGAAATCCTCTGTCAGTAAACTTGCGAGCTGTCCCTTAAGATTGGCTGAGGGGCAGCTGGGTGGCTCAGTCGGTTGAGCATCTGCCTTTGGCTCGGGTCCTGATCCTGGAGTCCCGGGATCGAGCCCCGCGTCGGGCTCCCCACTCAGCAGGGAGTCTGCTTCTCCATCTCCTCCCCCTGCTTGTGCTCTCTCTCTTTCAAAAAAAAAAAAAAGAAAGAAAGAAAGAAAAAAGACTGGCTGATAAATCAAACGAGTCCACCGTTAACAGCTAAACATAACGTTACCAAAGTGGCCTGGGTTTAGACAATAGGAAATACTCTTCTTGGAAATGGTATTTTCTGTTACTTCTTGTGCAGAGACTTGAGGCTGGGCGGCTCTTGTGCATGTGTTAACATAGGGCATCAGATCCATTCTTACAGTCTGCCGAACATTGCAAACAACCATTGAGACACACACACACACTTCCCTCCTCTGAGCCAGTGACAGGGGCCGCCTCAGTGGACTCCACTGTGGCAGGTATGAGTGACACAGAAAACACCAAGAGGTTTTTGGGTTTTTTTGCCTACCAGTCTGGGAAAATGTGGATGATGCTATTAGTTCACAGTTCTGGGCATGCTTGAATGCTGACACTGATTCTCTTTCCTTGAAATGGCAGGAACTTTATTAAACAAACATATGTGAAGCTAAGCCTGAGGGTAGGAATTCCTGGCAGCTGAGGAAAAGGGGAGCCATGGTTTGCCAATGCCATCTGCTTAATTTTCCTATAATCGAACACCTGCCAGTGAGACTCCTCTTGTATCCCCAAATGGCTGAGCATTGTGGAGACATCAACAATAACTTCTTTGAAGGCCCTCGCTTTCGTTAGTAGGAGAGTGGCTTTCCAACTTAGCCCTTTTGCTCTGAAACGAAAAGGATGCTGGTATCTGGAGGCAATGCCATTGTCAGCATTAAGTCTGCTTTCCTGAGTGCCTACAGCATTCTTGGCGTGCTCTGAGGCAAGAGACTGATTAAATAAGAGGCATTGGAGAGAACTTAACCTTTCACCTCATCGTATTCATCGTTAATGTTTCCGTCAGTTTCCAGATAGGCTGCCTGGATGACGGCCTGGTTTTCTTTTAACCAGCTTTAAAGTTTAACTCCTAGATAAATACTTGGCTCCCCCACAAGGATGGAAGGATGCCTGTATTCTAATGTAAATGTTACCATGACTTAGTTTTGTTAATGTCTATCTTATTTAGATTTAGTTATTTTTAGACCAAGTTCTTTCAAATAAGAATTTCCCCCCAAATATTCCTGGCTGTTTTCCAAAGGTCCTTGCAGCCACTGTCTGTTAAAATCCAGATCCCTCTGTGAAGGTGAGGACTGACTCCTGAGGGCAGAGGGGGTCAGGCTAGGCACTTCAGGGGAGTTTGGAAACAATTCCCTGAAAGTTACATACCCCTCCTGAGTTCTAGGAAAGGAATACTCAAGAAATAATAATTGATGTGTTGTGACTACCTAAGTCCACTCACCACTCCAAATGAAAATGGTGACTTTCCTTAGCAAACCCTAGAACTTGTAACTAAAATCAACCTTGTAAGCATAAATACTTTAAAGAATGAGAAGGAATTATATGAACTGTGTTTTTAGTATTAACCCTGGGAAGTGGGTTCTATCTTCAAAGACTTTCAGTCTAGGATAAAGGGGAATAAGCAGTCTAACAATAGACATTGTTCCAATTGGTTTTGTTGTGTATGCTGATTAAGTGCAGGAAAGGGCTCTTAGGAGGTGAGAGCATCAAATTTTAATTTTGTGGAAAACCTATCTCAGGAGAAAGAAGTGACTGGGTGTGGCGAGAAAATAGTGGTCAGTAATATTGGTCTCATATTCTAAGAAAGATTTTCACTGGCAATATAAAATCCATTCAAATATAATTTTCTTGGAAGTTGTACAAGACTTTGACCCAAACACTCCAAGAGATATAATCAATGATAAACACATAATCTGTTGGCAGTATTTCACACAGACCAAATCATCGTCTACTTTGTCCATTGCCTTTCATATTTCTTGCCTACTTTCCTTATCAAAGACTGGTTCTAATCCACTACTAACCATTGATGTTTTCACTCTGTAGTGTGTTTGATCCTGATGGCAAAAGAAACTTGCTTACTTTACTTTTGAAATCATGTTGAAGAATATCTTTGAATTTAACACTATCTGTATACAAAAATAATTAATTTCTTTTTTTTTAAGATTTTATTTATTTGACAGAGAGAGACACAGCGAGCGAGGGAACACAAGCAGGGGGAGTGGGAGAGGGAGAAGGAGGCTTCCCGCTGAGCAGGGAGCCCGATGCGGGGCTCGATCCCAGGACCCTGGGATCATGACCTGAGCTGAAGGCAGATGCTTAATGACTGAGCCACCCAGGCGCCCCCAAAATAATTAATTTCTAAGGTAATTTATTTTTCTGAAAAAGATGTAACTGATAGCCTAATTTTAACCACAGCAAAATTATAAATTCTGGGACAGAAGAAAACTGTAACAATACACATATCTGAAATATCTGGAGAATGTTGCAGTTCTAAATTTTGAGGTGCAGTGTGATGGGATAAATGAATAAGAAGACAAGGAAGAAAACAAAATATAGTAAGTAACAATATAGATCAAAAGCCATGAAGCTTTGCAACTCCATTTCTACCTTCCTTTTACCCAGTATTATCTCATTCTGTCATTTCTAACTGGTTTCTAGTATGTTCTGAGGGCGTCTGCATTTGCGTATGTGCAAGTGTGTTCGTGAAGAGAAGGGAATTAGAAATATATCCTGTTGTTTCCTCCTCTCTGTTGGACTTCCCTAATTAGTTCCAGGTCTTTCAAAAGCGAGGAAACTTACTGTTGCAAATTCATGTCCTGGAACAAGACCACCAGCTTGCTTTCTGTCCTTTTGAGTACTTTACTTCCAATTCTTTCATCTTTCATTTTAAAATACAGTAAAATATTTTACCCTAAAAGTGGTCTGTACTGGGACATATTGCTCCTTTAAGACAAATGTTTTCAATTCTTAACATTTTTTTAACATCTTTTATTTTTAAGATTTTATTTATTTATTTGAGAGAGAGAGAATGAGAGAGAGAGAGAGCATGAGAGGGGGGAGGGTCAGAGGGAGAAGCAGACTCCCTGTTGAGTGGGGAGCCTGATGCAGGACTCGATCCCGGGACTCCAGGATCATGACCTGAACCAAAGGCAGTTGCTTAACCACCCAGGCGCCCAATTCTTAACATTTTTAAAGGTAACATTTAGTAACTACTTCAGTAAAATAATGTCATAAGTTCTGATAAATTTTGTTTCCAAACATAGTTAACTTTTATCCTGGCCTACCTTGGACCTTGTTAAAACTGGGCTCAAAAATATATGGTATGCATGAAAAAAATAACTCAGGGTATGAAGATGCAGTTATTTTTCAATTCAGGATATAAATGAGATGTTAGAAATATTGTGAAAATAACTTGGAAATTACTAGATAACTGCAATGGAAATACCAGTGAGAAGTTTAAAAAATATCACTTTTCCAAAACAGTTTCAGAAGTCCAACATAGACTATACATGGTCTTCTCATTCCATTTACTAATGCATTAGAATTTCTTGCCAGTTTTATTTGGAATCATAGGAAAGAGCCACTTCTGAGCTAAAAGGACCTTAGCTATCATTTGATGAAATCTTTGATTTTACAGATTAGCACAATGGCTTCACAAATCGCTGTATTTTTTTCCACAAGGTGATGTGTGTCTATGGCACAAATACGATGAAAGTTTCAAAATTTCTAATCTAGAGCTGAACTGGTGATGGTTGTTGTCTTGTTATTATTTTAAAGTTATTTGTCAAATAAAAGATACAGCATTTTGGACTACTACGGGTTTTCTTTGCATAGACATTTTGTTACTGTTTACTTGGTTGTAATAATCACATATAAATTTTCATTTTAGTCCTTTTTCACCTAGCAGACTGTGATGAGCATATTTCACATCTTTATATCATTATGATGTTTTCTTTTTTAATAAAATGTCTTTACAGAATTTATAAAAGTAAGATGAGGGCGCCTGGGTGGCTCAGTCGTTAAGTGTCTGCCTTCGACTCAGGTCATGATCCCAGAGTCCTGGGATCGAGTCCCACATCGGGCTCCCTGCTCAGCGGGAAGCCTGCTTCTCCCTCCCCCACTCCCCCTGCTTGTGTTCCCGCTCTCGCTATCTCTCTCTCTCTGTGTCAAGTAGATAAATAAAATCTTAAAAAAAAAAAAAGTAAGATGAATTTGCATCGAAGAAAATCCAATAGGATACCCACCCAACTATCAACTCTGCCTAGTGCAGAGAAGGTATAAGTGAGAGAGGATTTACACTTTCCACTCAGAGTTCTTCTGAGTTGACTGGACTCTACATCAGAAAGAATGTAATACTGTTGCAAATAGAAGACTACCTAGAAAAATAGGAATTCTTTTCCTTGTATTAATTTTAGTCAACTCAAAAATGGACACAACTATTATCAACTACATGTGTGCCTACACCTTCCCAGACCTTTGAAAAATACATTTAGGTATAATATTTCAGTTATTACTCTAGAGTAATAGAACTTAGCAAAAACCTACTAAAACAATGATGGTATAAAAATGGAATTCTCTCTTACTCTCCTTCCCCTGTAAACATCCACCCTGTGTCTCAAGGGTCCATCCCATAGGCAAATACTTTATTTATTGGTTTTTGAATTATTTCTCTAAATACCATGTTTCTAAAGGATTTTATTTTCTGTGTCTTGATTGGTCAGCTCGAGGTAGTATCAACAGAATAATTGTTAGAGTAGACAGACAGGAGCTGGAAGCAAAGATGGTGATAAATAGGTTACACAGCAGGAGCCTAGGGGCACAACATCTTGACCTTGTGGCTTCCAAGACCCCAGGCCTAACAGGTGAAGAGCCACAGGTGTAGAACACATGCTCTCCCCTTCCACTTCTGCCCTGGGGTCACTCTTAGGCTCATTATAATGCATTTGCTTTGCAGGTTTAGCCATCAGTCCCCTACCCTACCCTACCAACCCCCCCCCCCCGGCCCCACCCCAGCCCTGCCCAGTTGGGGAAGCCTGCCATGCTGGTTCTGGTACAAACCTTCTAACGTCAAAAATTCTCCCTCCCAACAAGTGGGAGGGGTCCCCCAAATGATTAGAAGCAGCCGCCATTAGAGACCACCCTGTCCATGACCCAAGACCCTACTCTCATAAAAGACCTCTGTAGCCTTAGGGCAGTTGCCATCGCTCGGCCTGCCCACTCCCTTCTGGAGAGTATACTGTCCTTAATAAACTCTTTTGTGTTTGCTACTTTCCTTCTGGCTGTCTTTATTGGAGCATGGATTCTCATGTAAATCTTTCATGGGGAATCCAAGAACCAGGACCTCCATTCACACAGTGCAGACTCTCCCACAGGTAACACAACCACCCTCTCCTCCCAGCTGTCTCTGCTCTTGTTAATTTAATAAGATCCCAGTAACTTTGTGTCTATTGAAATCAATTAAAAAAATTTTTGCTGCTGTCAGTTGCATACTGGTGGTTATCAAGCCTTTTTCCAATTGGGTTTTTTTTTTTTTTTGCCTGTTATGAAGTTTCAGTGGTATCTTAAGAGGTGTAGAAAACACATGTGCTTATGTACCATGTTAAATACAATATATTTTAATTTAATCATTTTATTGTACACAAACGTTATCAGCACTAGTGGCCAATGTACCTACAGAAACAATACATCAAATTAATTCTTTGCACGTTGAGATTTTTAAACTCCTATTCAATTGTTGAAGCTAAACTGCAATTTATATCGTATTTAAATATTTTAACTAATGTTGGAAATTCATAATTTACTAGATTAACACATCTTTTTTTAGATTGGTATAAAATATTGCTAATTTGTGAGATCAGAAGATAAAGAAAATTCAAGGAATGTTTAAGGTTGTTTCTGTTTTGTTTTTATAAGAAAATACATATTTATCCTCTAAAAATGTTTCCTAGATGTTCCATATTCTCTCCTTAGAAGGTAGAAGTTAGTTTACGTTAAAAATGGCAATCAAAATTACTAGGTAAATCATATGCAAAATTCTGTATTTGAATTAAAAAGATACTCCTTACAGAAATTTAGATGATCATATTTTAGTAGCAACTTTTCACCTGTTGTTTTTTAATGTAATATGAGAATGCCAAAAAAAGATGTAGACAATGAAATTGAACAACCTGAGCTCTAGTAGTTCTAAGTAATTTAGTCATACTATATGCCAGGCAGAGTGAAATTTACAGGTTTTTGCTATCGTGATAAGTAAAAACATTTTTACAGAGAGATTAGAAGGAATGGACAGTGACAAATAGTTTAGAAAGCCATTTGTCAGAAACCAGGTGACCAGCCAAATGTGGCTGACCCATCTGCTTATCCACCAGGTAAAATGGGATATTTAGAGCAATACAATCACAAAGGTTCACAGACTGAAATGTGTTTTTTAAAATATTTTAATGTATATAGATAATAAATGCATAAATAAATATAAACAATATATTAACATGTATCCTTTTATTTAGAAGAGTATCATTCTAAACTGTCAGAACATTTATTTTCCTGTTAATCCAAGGAGATATTTGGCTGTACATTAAATACTTGCCATATACTAATTTTGACGTCTATATTTAGGTACCTCCTTGAAACAGCATCTAATAAGTCTATTGAAGTACCTTAAAACGGAAGAATTAGTAGTCTGTAGATCAATAAATTATAAGAGAACTACATTCAAAGAGTTTCTGTAATATAAATGTTTTATTCAGTTGCGACAACAAACCTGGGATCCTAAAGGTCATTGTCTTTTTCTTTCTTATTCTTCAGTCATGGCTTTGTTTCTTTATAAATACACAGTCTCTTCCATGACTGCATTCCTTCATTTATTTTATTTGCCTCTGTGAGGTATTGTGAAAACGCTCTTGGGTATACAGCATTTCGCTCAGGTCACAGCTAGGATCTGTGTGGACTGCGAGCAGGAGACCACAGGGCTTTCAGCACACTTCAGGGTCATGGGTTTTCCAGCAGGCGTGGAGTAGCTTCCTTCGGCTCTATACCTCTATTGCTTTTTTTTTTTTGGTTGGGGGTTGGGGGTGGTAGTGGGAAGGTCAGGGGGAGAGGAAGAGAGAATCTCAAGCAGACTCCCTGGTGAGAGTGGAGCCCGATGCCAGGCTCTGTCCCACAATCCTAAGATCATGACCTGAACTAAAATCAAGTCCAACGCTTAACCAACTAAGCCACCCAGGCACCCCGTATGTTACTGCCTTTGACGCTTTGCTCTTTCAGGCCCAAGTACATCTGAGCCAAAATTATTCAAATGCTGATCTGGGGGAAACTGTGGCCCAAAAAGCAGCTCTATAAAAATTGCTATTTTGTGGTACAATTAAGGTAATCTTCTTTATCATTAAATATCATTGTGACCTGGAGCATCTTAACAAAAAAAACTAAAAAAAAATTAACATGAGAAAAAACAAAAATCACCCTAATTCTACTATTGCCTATCATTTAACACTTTCATTCACTTTCTTCTAGTCTCTTCCATTTGTATGTAAGTGTATGTACAACCCTTGGGCTAAATTATTTTAATAAAATTTTTAACTGTTCATAGAAATGAATGCATACTGTGTGGTAGACATTTAAAAATAGTACAATTATAATCTTGTTGGAATTAGGAATAACTGGCTTCTCTAAATTGCCCAATCTTCCTGTTCAAAAGTGAGGGATCTCCATTTATTCTTTCTATAATTTATTACAAAAAACCCCACAGAATTCTACCTAAGATCAATTCTAGGTGTTCTTTGTTTTTGTAAATGAACTCTCTCATCTTTCGTCTTCACTGTGGTTGTTGTCAATAGAGTTTTTCATATTAATACAAAAACTTCTGCAAATGCAGTACAGCTGAACCCAAGTTATTGGAAAGTTTTCAATTGATTCTAGGATGTTTAATCTTTTCATGTATCCTCTGCACACATTCATGCTTTCAAATAATTATCAATGGTATGAATTTTCAGGAGGAAGTTAATAATTATGAAAGCAATTTATAAAAATCCAGAATGGGTGCTGCCCTTTTTTCTAATAACAATTCTTCTCAGGATGTTGTACATGCCCTACTAATAAGTCACCCTGAATTTGAGATGAATTTTATTTATTATTCTGTACTTGAACATTTCAAAATTTGCGTTCATATCTATTAAAATATCTGTATTACTATGTGTAGTTTTGATAACCTTTCCCTGCAAACTGATTTTGTCAGTGCTAGCTGCTTTTTTTACTGTTCCTGTTTTATCACCAAAAGATTATCTTTATTTTTTCAGTTATTATAGGTCTCTAATTTATGGTTTTATTCCTGTTTTCTCTATTCATCTCTTATTGCAATTTCTTCAATTGAATCGATTGATTTCGTAATGCTTTAAAAGTTAACCTGCTTAAGGAGTATGTTTTCACTGATTATAATAATTTTGGATTCTAAAACTTTCATGTAAGGAATTATAAATACTTTAGAATTCTAAAACAGATCTGTAATTGTAATTTATCTTTTATAACTTGACATTTTTAAGTTGTAATATATTTGACATACAATACTGTAAGGTATCCAACATGTTGATTTGATTACATTTATATATTGTAATATGACTGCCATTGTAGCAATGGATAGAACCTCTATCATGTCGCATAATTATTTATTCTTTTTTATGGTGGGAATAGAGAGCTAGTTTCTTAGCAAGTTTGATAATTGTAATTCAGTGTTGTCTATATGTACTATATTTTGCATTAGATCTCTAGGACTTATTTGCCCACTAGATGCAGATTTGTACCCTTGAAAAACAGTTTTCATATTCAGCCACACCCAGCCTCTGGTAACCACCATTTTACTCTCTTTTTAGGAGTTTGGCATTTTTAAATTCCACATGTAAGTGATACTATGCAGTATTTGTCTTTCTCTGTCTGACTTATCTTAGCATAATGTCCTCAGGATCCATCCATGTTGTAGCGAATGTGCGGGACTTCATTTTTATAGCTGAATAATATTTCACTGTGCATATATACCACATCTTTATTAATTTATCTGTATGTGGACACTTAGGTTGTTTCCATAATTTAGCTCTTGTGAATAAAGTTGTGATGAACATAGGAGTGAATATATCTCTTGAAGATCTTGATTTGGTTTCCTTTGTGTATATACCCAGAAGTGGAATTGTTGTATCATATGATAGTTTATTTTTCATTTTTTGAAGAATATCCATATTGTGTTCCTTAAAGGTGAAATCAATTTAATTTCTACCAAAAGTATACAAAGATTCCCTTTTCTCCATTTCCTTGCCAGAATTTGTCTCTTGTGTTCTTGATGATAGCCATTCTAACAGGTGTGAGATGATATCTTATAATGCTTTGAATTGGGTTTCCCTGATAATTGGTGATGTTGAGTGTCTTTCCACGTACCTGTTGACAATTGGATGTTGTCTTTGGAAAAGTGTCCACTTAGTTCCTCTGTCCATTTTTTAATCAGATTGTATGTTTTATTTTTGTTGTTGGGTTGTAGGAGTTCTTCATATATTTTGAATCTTAACCCTTTACCTAATATATGGTTTGCAGATATTTTCTCCCATTCTTCAGGTTGCTTTTTCATTTTGCTGGTTGTTTCTTTTGTGCAAAATCTTTTAACTTTGAAGTAGTCTACTTCATTAATTTTTGCTTTCATATGTGTTTTTGGTGTCTTACCCAAAAAATAATTGGCAAAACTGATGTTGAGGAACTTTTTCCCTGTGTTTTCTTCAAGGAGATTTGGTCTTATGTTTAAGTCTTTGTTCTATTTTGACATAAATTTGTGAGCAGTGTAAGATAAGGGTCTGATTTTATTTTTCTGCATATGTTTGTCCAATTTTCTCAACATTGTTGAAGCAACTATTTTTTCCCTACTGAATATTCTTGGTTCTCTTCTCAAATACTATTTGATGTATATATGAGGATTTAATTCTGGCTTGCCAGTTCTGGTCTGTGTGTATGTTTTTATTCTGATACCATACTGTTTTAATTACTATAGTTTCATCATATAATTTGAAATCAAGATGTGTGATGTCTCCAGCTTTATTCTTTCTCACAATTGCTTTGGTTATTTGTAGTCTTTTGTGGGTACATACAAATTTTAGAATTGTTCTCTATTTCTATGAAGAATGCCATTGGAATTTGGATAGGGATTGCATCATATCCATAAAGCGGCTTTGGATAGGATGAGCATTCTAACAGTATTTTCCAATTTATGAACACATGATGCCTTTCCATTTGTTAATGTCTTCTTTGATTTCTTCTGACAAAGTTTTGTAGTTTCTGTTGTACAGATCTTAAACTTATTCCTAGGTATTTTATTATTTTGATACTATTGTGAATGGGATAGGTTTTTTTATTTTCAAATATTTTATCATTAGTATATAGAAATGCAACGATTTTTATGTTATTTTTTATATTCTGCAACTTGACAGAATTGTTGATTAGTTACAATGCTTTTTTTAGTTGAGTCTTTGGGATTTTCTATATACAAGATCATATCATCCACAAACAAAGATAATTCTTTTTTTTTTTTTTTAAGATTTTATTTACTTATTTGACAGAGAGAAATACAGCGAGAGAGGGAACACAAGCAGGGGGAGTGGGAGAGGGAGAAGCAGGCTTCCCGCAGAGCAGGGAGCCCAATGCAGGGTTCGATCCCAGGACCCTGGGATCATGACCTGAGCCAAAGGTAGACGCTTAACAACTGAGCCACCCAGGTGCCCTGACAATTCTTCTTTTCTGATGTGGATGCCCTTTTTTTTTTTCCTTGATTGCTCTATCTAGGACTTCCAGTACTATGTTGAATAAGAATGGTGAGAATGTGCATTCTTGGCTTGTTCCTGATTTTAGAGGAAAAGTTTTCCATTTTTCAACACTAACTATAATGTTTGCTATGGGTTTGTTGTAAATGTCCTTTATTTGCTGAAGTATGTTCTTTCTATACCCAATCTGTAGAAAGTATTTATTATGAAAGAATGTTGTATTTTGTCATGGTTTTTCTGCATTTATTGGGGTGATCCTGTGACTTTTATCTTTCACTCTGTTAATGTGGTGTATCACATCTATTGATTTTCATACAGTGAACCATCCTTGCATCTGAGGGATAAATCCCACTGGTCATGCTATATAATCCTTTTAATGTGTTCTTGAATTGGGCTTGCTAATATTTTGAGTATACTTGCATCTATATTCATTAGTGATATTGGTCTATAGGTTGCTTTTGGAGTCCTTATCTGGCTTTGGGATTAGGGTAATGCTGGCCTGGTAGAGTAAGTTTGGCAGTGTTCCCTCATTTTCATGGTTTTCTTTCTTGTTGTTGTTGTTGTTGTTGTTGTTGCTGGATATGTTTGAAAAGAATTGGCATTGATTCTGCTTTAAATGTTTGGTAGAAATCACCAGTGAAACCCTATGGTACTAGGATTTTCTGTGTTGGGATTTTTTTGATAATTGATCCCATCTCTTTGGTTGTTTTGGTCTTTTCCACTTTTCTTTTTCTTCCTTATTCAGTCTTGGTAGCTTTTGTGTGTCTAAGAATTTATCCATTTCTTTCAAGTTATCTAATTTGTTGATGCATAAATGTTCAAAGAAGTCTTTATGATCCCATGTATCGCTATGGTATCCACTATAATGTCTGTTTCATTTTTAATTTTATTTGAATCTTCTCTTGGTTAGTCTGGCTAAAGGTTGGTCAATTTTATATTTTTTAAAAAGGAGCTTTTAGTTCCATCGATCCTTTCTATTATTTTTCTGGTCTCTATTTCATTTACTTCTACTCTGCTCTTTATTATTTTCTTCCTTCTGCTAAATTCCAGCTTAACTTTTCTTTTTTTTTTTTTTAATTTTATTTATTTATCTGACAGAGAGAGACACAGCGAGAGAGGGAACACAAGCAGGGGGAGCGGGAGAGGGAGAAGCAGGCTTCCCGCCGAGCAGGGAGCCCGATGCGGGGCTCGATCCCAGGACGCCGGGATCATGACCTGAGCCGAAGGCAGACGCTTAACGACTGAGCCACCCAGGCGCCCCCCCCAGCTTAACTTGTTCTTGCACCTTGAGGTGCAAAGTTAGGTTGTTTGAGATCTTTCTAATTTCTTAATATATTCATTTATCACTATAAACTTTCCTCTCAGAACTGTTTTTGCAGTATCCCATAGGACTTAGTATGTTGTATTTCCATTTTCATCTGTTTTGTGATTTTTTTTTTAATTTCCCTTTTGATTTTTTCTTTGACCCATTGGTTATTTAGAGGTATGTTGTTGAGTTTCCACATATTTATAGATTTTTCCAGCTTTCCTCTTGTTTTCTAGTTTCACATCATTGTGCCCAGGAAAGATGGTATGATTTCAATCTTAAATTTGATAAGACTTCTTGCATTTTACTATATGATCTATCTTGGAGAATGTTCCATGTGTACTGAAGAATGTGTAATCCTTTGCTTTAGATTCAATGTTCTATATGTGTCTGTTATGTTCATTTGGTGTAAAGTATGGTTCAAGTCCAATATTTCCTTGGTGATTTTCTGTCTATTGATTATTCAAAGTAGGTTATTGAAGTCCCCTATTACTGTATAGTTGTCTATTTCTTCAGATTTATTAGTATTTGGTTAATATATTTAGATGCTCCAATATTGGGTGTGTATATATATTTATCTTCTTGATATCTTTACCATTATATAGTGACCTTTGTCCTTTGTTATAACTTTTGGCTATTTTTTTGATCTAAGTATGGCTACTTCAACTTTGTTTTGGTTTCCACTTGAATGTTACATCATTTCACTTTGATCCTGTGTGTCTGTAGAGCTGAAATGAATCTCTTATGGGTGGCATATACTTGGGACTTGCCTTTTTTAACCCATCAAGCAACGCTTTGCTTTTTGATTGGTGATTTAAATCCATTTACATTTAGAATAAGTATTGATATGTAAGGACTTCTGCAGTCTTACTGATTGCTTTCTGGTTTTGTATTTCTATTGTTTTTTCTTTTGTTTCTGCATACCTTCTGTAAATTGGTAGTTTTCCATAGTGGTATGCTCTGTTTCTCCTTCTATGTTTCATGAATCTACTCTATACTTCTGCTTGAGGCTTACAGAAAACATCTCATAGTTAGTCAATTTTAAGCTAATAGCAACTTACCTTCTTTCACCTATAACTTACCTCCATTATTTTATACCTCCCTTTTATATTTTTGATGTCACAATTTACTTCTTATCTATGTATTGGTTAAATTATAGTAGCTATAGTTACTTTTAATATTCTCTTCCCTTAACTTTTATATAATTAAGTAGTTAACACACTATCCTCTTAAAGCATTGGAGTTTTTGAAACTATGTATTTTTCACCTTTACCAGTGTGTTGAGTACTCAGTCTTATTAATTTTAACCATTATAAAGGACGTGTAGTCCTATCTCACTGTGATTGAACTTGCATTTCCTAATGACTAATGATGCCAAGCATCTTCTCATGTACTTATTTGTTAATAATATGTCATCTTCAAATCTTCAATATTTTTAAAATTAGGTTGTTATTGTGAGTTCTTCATGTATTCTAAATACAGGTCCTTTACCAGATACATGTTTTGTAAAGATTTTCCGCTGGTGTATTGCTTGTCTTTTCATTCTCTTAACGGTATCCTTTGAAGAACAGACACTTTTTATCTTAAACAAATTCTAATTTATCATTTAGGGTTTTTACAAATCATATGTCTAATGTAATATCCATAAAGTTGTTCAACTTAGGATTACAAACATTTCTCCCTGTATTTTAGATTTTAAATTTAGGCCTGTAATCCATTTGACTTAACTTTTACCCTTAACTCCTTCATATATAAAAATTTTTATGCATAAGGATATCCAATTTTTCCAGCAACACTTGCTGAAATTGTCGTTTCTCTGTTGCATTGCCTTTACACTTTTGCTGCTTTTGATTTCTGTCAAAAATCAGTTGCCCATATCTTTGGCCCTAATTGTGGGCTCTATTTTGTTCTGTTGATGTATATGTTCATTATTATGCAAATGTGTTTGATTACTATGGTTTTATATTGTTTTGGAATTAATGTAATTTCTCCCTTTTTATTAAAGATGTTTTGGCTATTTTAGGTCCTTTGCATTTCTACATCAACTTTACAATCAGCTTGTAGTTTATATACCACACGAAACAACAAAACAAAACCAAAAAAACCCACCTGGTCTCCTGGGATATAGATCTATCTGGGGAGAAGTAAATTCTTAATGAAAATGACTCTTTGATCCATTAATACAATGTATCTCTTGGCATTTAGATTTTCTTGAATTTATTTCCACAATGTTTTATAGACTTCAATGTACAAATCTCATATTTCTTTCATCAGATTTATTCCTAAGTCTTTCAGATGTTTTGAAAGTATTGTAAATGGACTTTTTGCCTCAATTTCTAATTTTTTCCAGTGCTTATATCTAGAAGTATATTTGATTTTGGTGTATTAATTTTGGTATATTTGTCTTGTATCCTATAGCCTTGCTAAATTCTTTAGTTCTAATAACTTTATTTTTGGCAGTTTCAATCAGATTTTCTACATAGACGATCATGTCATCTTCAAACTGAGGTAGTTATACTTAATCTTTTCTGATCTGGGTGACTTTTATTTATTTTTCTTGCTTAACTGTACTGGGTAAGACCTCGCTCTAGTACATTGACTATAAATAGTGGGAAAGATAGCTTCCACCATTAAGTATAACATAATGTATAGAGTTTCCATAGATGCTGTTTATCAGCTTGAAGTTCTCTTCTGCCTAGTTGGACAGTTTTTAATCAGAAATGGATGTGATTTTTCTCCAGTGACTTTTTGAATTTATGGATGTTAAAACAAATTGATGACCTAGATGTTTTTTCAAAAATAGTTGAATTACCTTTTTTAAAAAAATTGAATTAAAAAATGAGGTGTTCATTTTTATACCATGTATCTTACCATGGGATTTTACATTTTTTACTCTTCTTCCCTTTTTTAGTCATTACCAGTGTAAGTTGTAGGAATATATAAAGATTGTGATTACTGAAATTTTTAAAGTACTTAAATTTTAAATGTATTTAAACAAATTTTTTTTAAATCAATTACTTGACCTTATTCACAACAATGTTTTAGACAATTTCCATACTGCCATGGTATCAACACCCATTGATCCCTTCTTGGGCCTAACTTTTTGTTTCTTGAGTTCTTAGATTAAATTAATCACATGGTTGAATGAAGAATATTTTGAGTAACTTTTCATTTTCCATGAAAAGTAAATGGATAATACATTTGAACTCATAGAGAAAGTAAAGCTGTCACACATTAGATAGATATAAAATTTAGGGTCTTTCTCTGTTTGACTTATTTCGCTCAACATAATACCCTCCAGTTCCATCCACGTCGTTGCAAATGGCAAGATCTCATTCCTTTTGATGGCTGCATAATATTCCATTTATATATATACCACATCACTGATATGAGGAATTCTTAATCGCAGGAAACAAACTGAGGGTTGCTGGAGTGGGGGGTGGGGTGGGAGGGATGGGGTGACTGGGTGATAGACTCTGGGGAGGGTATGTACTCTGGTAAGCGCTGTGAATTGTGCAAGACTGTTGAATCTCAGATCTGTATCTCTGAAACAAATAATGCAATATATGTTAAGAAAAAAAAGAAGAAGAAGAAGAAGAAGGTAGCAGGAGGGGAAGAATGAAGGGGGGGAAATCGGAGGGGTAGACGAACCATGAGAGACGATGGACTCTAAAAAACAAACTGAGGGTTGTAGAGGGGAGGGGGGTTGGAGGATGGGTTAGCCTGGTGATGGGTATTGAAGAGGGCATGTTCTGCATGGAGCACTGGGTGTTATGCACAAACAATGAATCATGGAACACTACATCTAAAACTAATGATGTAACGTATGGGGATTAACATAAGAATAAAAAAATTTAGGGTCACTATAATTTTTCGGGTCACTACATTTTGAAACTATAGAATGACACTATTTCAGCGTTGTCTTTTATTTGATGTTAGCTGGAGAGACTTTAAAGAGAAACCTGATTTCTGTTCATTTTTTTATTACTTTTTCTAGGCTATAGAATTTTCCCCCTTTAGTCTTGAAATTTAATTACTTCTTTATAATATATCTTGGGATTAGTTTATTAGCTTATTCTGTAACCTGTTGAGCCATTTTTGCCTATATATCCAGATTATTTCTTTAGCACAAGGAAGCTTTCTCCTAGGATATATTTGGTTATTCCTTCAATGTCCATTTTTACAGTCTTCCTTAAGGATGTTCATTATTTTTTTAATATCCTTTTTTTAAGTTTTTATTTAAATTCCATTTAGTTAACATACTGTGTAATATTAGTTTTAGGTGTACAATTTAATGATTCAACACTTTCATACAACACCCAATGCTTATCACAAGTGCCCTCCTTAATCCCCATCACCTATTTAACCCACCTCTCTAACCCCCTCTGCTCTGGTAGCCATCAGTTTGTTCTCTTTAGTTAAGAGTCTGTTTCTTGGTTTGCTTCTCTCTCTTTTTTCCCCCCTTTGTTCATTTGTTTTGTTAAATTCCACATATAAGTGAAATCAAATGGTATTTGTCTTTATCTGACTGATTTCACTTAATACTCTCTAGCTCCATCTACATTGTTGCAAATGGCAAAGAGTTCTTTCTTTTTTATGGATGAATAATATTCCATGGTATATATACACCACATCTTTATCCATTCATCAGTCAATAGACCTTTGGGCTTTTTCCATAACTTGATTATTGTTGATAATGCTATAAACATCAGGGTGCATGTATCTCTTTGAATTAGTATTTTTGTATTCCTTGGGCAAATACCTACTAGTACTATTGCTGGATCCTAGGGTAGTTCTATATTTAACTTTGTGAGGAATCTCCATACTGTTTTCCAGAGTGGCTGCACCAGTTTGCACTCCCACCAACAGTGCAAGAGGGTTCCTTTTTCTCCACATCCTCACCAACACCTGTTGTTTCTTGTATTGTTGATTTTAGCCATTCTGACAGGTGTGAGGTAATAGCTCATTGTAGCTTTGATTTGCATTTGCCTGATAATGAGTGATGTTGGGCATCTTTTCATGTGTCTGTTGGCCCTCTGTATGTCATCTTTGGAAAAATGTTCATGTCTTCTGCCCATTTTTTAGTTGGATAATTTGTTTTGGGGGTTTTAAAAGTTCTTTATATATTTTGGATACTAACCCATTATTAGATAATGTCATTTGCAAATATCTTCTCCCATTCCATAGGTTGTCTTTTATTTTTGTTGATTGTTTCCTTCACTGTGCAGAAGCTTTTTATTTTGATGTAGTCCCAATAGTTTATTTTTTGTTTCCCTTGAAGAATGTCCATAATTTTTTTGACTAAATATTTGCATATTTTCTGTCTTTTCTCAGTATTCTAATTGTCTTAATCTCTGCTGGGACTTCTTAGTCTCAAGTTTTCTCTACCACACTGATTTGATTTCCTGCAGATTTGCTTCTATTTGTTAATCTCATCAATTCAGTTTATAATTCCATTTTGCTTTTTTTTCTTTGCTGTCTCAGCACTGCCATCTCTTTTTAATCTTATTTCCTATCTTAATTATGCCCCCTTTCATCTTAGTTTACACTGCTCCAGGCACGGTTTGTTTTGTTGTCTACATTTTATTGAAAACACAAAGCAGATTTAATTTTCTCTTTTTTACTTTTCACTTAACTAGTGAGCCTATTGGACAGTGTAGCATCACAATTCAGTGAATAAATCAATGACCAATCAATTGAAATTTGGGGCATTTGTTCACGTATGTGGAAAAATTTCTTGAGTATGTCAAGGGTTTCACTACTGTCATAGAATAATCTGCAAAAACATCGTGAGGACTTTTATTACTACTCTTATATTTCAGAAGATCCACCAACATGTCCCTGAAAGAATAGCTTCCCTGTTAAACAATCTGCATCACCACTTCTGTTCTTTATACCTCTGTCTTTCTGTCTCAAAATCTTTCTAGGTGGATGCTGAGACTCCAGGTTGAGTGCCTTATATGTGCTGATGTAGGAAGAGTGACAGAAGTCCAAGACTGATGGAAATACATGGAAACTAAAGGTACTTTTATCTTTTCAAACTTATCCAGAAATGTACCCTCTCGAGACCTCAGATAAATTCTTGGACTATACAGATAATGAATTTCAAAACAAAGTTGGTCCTCATGAAACACTTGTATTCAGATCAGATATAAATAGGGATAGTAGATAGAAGAAAGAGCATTCTAATTATTTTTAAAAGCTGAAACGCAAACTTTATTAAGGAAAACAGAAAATATTTCATGTGGATAAAAAAAAGAAAAGACTGGGCAAGAAGTTAATAATTAGAAAGAAATGACGTATTCTTTTTTGCTTCTGAGAACAAAGTTAAAAGAAATTGGCCAGGTTCCCTGCTCAGCAGGGGGCCTGCTTCTCCTTCTCTCCTTGTCCCCCCCCCCTTGCAAGTACCCTTTCTCTCTCTCTCTCAAATAAATAAAATCTTAAAAAAAAAAAACAAACGAACAAATTTGCTTAGAGAATGGAATATTTTGCTTACATACTACAACATGCTTTTTGATGTGTGGCTTTTGTTACATCTTTAATTTTTTTTGCTACATCTTTTAAAGATACAAGTGACTCTCTGAATATCTTTAAAAATAGATGATAATTGTATGTGTTTGGCATGGCCTATCTAAAGGTCAATAATGACACCCTAGGCAAACTACTCTCAAGGTTCTGTTCATTTTTTACTTTTTAAAAAATAAATGTACTATTTAATATGGTTTTTTCTTTATAAATTTGGTATGATATTTTTTTGTGTAACACAAGCTATTCATAGGCTCCATGATATTTTTTCTCTTTATTAGTAAATATTATTACTCATTAAGTAATAGAAATCAGGGGTATTTATTGGCAGTACATTTCTAATTCCAAGGTTTCTCTAGGATCGCTTTCCAGTTTTTCTCCATCCTCTTCAACAGTGCAACCACAAAGCCTTTATGCAAGGTCCTGGTTCCTCGTATTAGAGATACATGGGCTTTTCCCTTGATCCCACTCATAATAGTATTTCTTTCCAGATAATCTAAAACCATGTAAGTAACGTGAAAAAAGATAATGCTAAGGGTATTAGTAGTACTAGTATCCTAGTACTTTTCCAGGATGGGATGAACATAACTGAAACAGAATATCCCAACTCCAGCTCTAATGAAGTATTCTTAAACTTATATAGAAATGATAATAAAGTGAACTAAAAAACATCTGGGGTTTAATATTCAAATAGAATGACTGCAAATTCAGAAAGACTGAAAACTTTTAAATGTCTTATTCTGTATTCATTGTTGTATATTTAATGACTCAAGGCAAAATGCCTTGCATAAAGTGTTTATTGCTGGAACTTTCACTCCCGTTATGCGAAATCCCATTATGTGAAAACCACCTTTTTTTGTGGCCAATTATTTTCTTTTCTATGGAGAAAAAATCCATTTTGGGAGAAGTACATTTGGAAATATACCCTTCCCCTATTTCGTATAAAATCTAGGTAAAAAATGATTTTAAATGAGTGGCACAGACCCCTTTTGTATTGTGCTCAGCAGGTGATGATAAATATTGGCAGCAGAATAAAAGAAGAAAAAAGCTTACATTTATAAAATCTTTGTTAATAGTTGCCTTTTTTGAGTCAAGCTTGAATTTTAGTCCCCTGGCATAGTGGATGCTGATTAGTTGAAAACACCTAATATTAAAACGCAAAAATGTTTGCCTGTCTTCTTGTGTGCTTTTTCCAGGACCTTACAAGGACATCATTATTGGGAAAATGATATCTGTTACTTTTAACACTTTCTCTTTCTCACTTTATGTTGTTACCTTAGTGCTGATTATAGTTTCCAGAATGAATGTAGTAAATCTGGTCCTTAGGAAAGTCAGGTGGGAGAAGCAGCTTTGGTACCTGAGAAGCAGCTCCTCATTAGTTGAAAACAAGGGTGGTGGTAGCCAGTTTTTCTGCCTGATAATATGGGCTCAGAATCTCTGATATAAGGGGCACATTGGGATTGGTGGAGGCAAGAAGAGGGAAATGAAGATCTTCTTCAATGCTCTTTTCATTTCAAAGATCTAGGCGTAGAGTGAGTCTTTGATAATTTTGAATCTGATCCATCTACCCTCAATTTATGCTAATTTCTCCAAGAAACTGACAAGACTGTATATGAATAACCTTAATTGTTAAGAACTCCTATGGATTTATACTTTTCATGTGTTTATGTATATGTATGTGGTATTTTAAAAGGGAATTTCAAAGAGGAAAAAAGGATGAATCAGGAAGAGTTAGTGAATAGGCATCACAGTCCATCAATTTTTGAGCATTTTTTCTCTGTACCTTAGACATCTATAAAATAAGTAGTTACACCTGCCTTCTTAACTATATGAAGTGTAAGGATCAAATGAGATAATTAATGTGCAAAAATTTCAATAAGTAAAGATGCCGTGTAAAAACGTACTATTTATATACTATTTGCTTGAGCTTTGGGACGGAGTCTTTCTTCTTTGACCCCCTAACATGAAACAGTGCAAAACTGAATTATTATTTTCAAGTTTATATTTAAAGCAGAATACATAAAGATGTCTATCTTCTACCCATTAACTTTTGTGCACTGGCACCATGATCCGATAAAATAAAATCTCCCTTTATGGGTGGTTATGACTGAGGTAAAGGAAATATAAACTAGAGGAAACCTTTTTTTTTTCACCTTTGGGAACAGTTTGATAGCATCACTCACCCCTAAAAAGGGGGTGAAGGTAATCAAGATACTTTGAATTTTCTGAGGTGCTGGTATACTTTCTGAACTGTTATTTTTTATACAACTTGAAGTTGGAAATGTTAAATAGCAGCTGACTTACCTAATTCCAATTTCTAAGAAAGGGCTGGAAAAGTTCTCCTTTTGTGCCTTCTACTCTTCAAAGTCTCTAGCTAGAAAAATGTTGAGACCTAAACAAAGAAATGTGTAAAACATGTTTCCTGGATTCCACAACCTGTCTGCAGTAGGTACAGTGTCATTACTTTATTTTAAAGGCTGATATAGCAATGCCCAGAAGTTAAATGATTTTTTAATGAACATAAAAATATAACCATGTTGCACTTCAGTCTCAAGTTGTTTTCATCCTGTTACTCTGCCTTTTTCACGTAATAGTGACAAGTTTTATCTTACAGACATGTATAGAATCTTTTTGGAACATATCAGTTAAAATGATTACAATTGACCCTTGAACAATATGGGTTTACAGGGGTCCACTGACGTGCAGATTTTTTTCAATAAATACAGTCCTGCAAATGTATTTTCCTCTTATTATTTTTTCCTCTAGCTTTATTATAAGAACATAGTACATGATACATGAACATTCAAAATATGTTAATTGATATCAGTAAGGCTTCAGGTCAACAGTAGGCTATTAGTTAACTTTTGGGAGAGTCAAAAGTTATATGCACATTTTCAGCTGTGTAGGGTCAGCACCACAACCCTCCTGTTATTCAAGGGTCTACTATACAATATCCAAAAAAGGCTTTAAAATCGTAAGTATTTTATGGGGCGCTGGGTGGCTCAGTCCTTAAGCATCAACCTTCGGCTCAGGTCATGATCCCAGGGTCCTGGGATCGAGCCCCGCATCGGGCTCCCTGCTTAGCGGGAAAGCCTGCTTCTCCCTCTTCCACTCCCCCTGCTTGTGTTCCCTCTTCCGCTGTGTCTCTCTCTGTCAGATAAATAAAAAATAAAATCTTTAATCATAATTATTTTGTAATGATAGAATATAAAACCATTTGTGAAATAATATTTAAAAAATAATATAACTCATTGCCAATTGTAGACAGCAAGAATAAAGGGAAAATATTACTAAAAATCTCCAAGTGTTAAAAATTGACTTGAATAATATTTCTTAAACACTAAAGCATGGTAATACAGAGAAGTTTTAAAAGCTAACTATATTGAAACTTACAAATAATTATACAAGGCAAATAAATCTAAGACCTGCATTTTGAGCTATGATAAGACTAGACTTGGAAAACAACATATTGACATGTTAAGTATTGCAAAAATGTTTCAACAAATAGTATTCCCTAGGTATCATGCTACAGCCTTCTCTCCCAGAGGAATGGTAGGCTATGTGTTCACATTTTTAGGATATCTATCCTTTAATAAAGAAATCTGAAAATATAGGCTAAAATAGAAATGTCTTCAATAAAAACAAATAAAATACAAAAAAAATTAAAAATAAATAAAATAGAAATGTCTTCTTTCTTGAGGGTTACAGAAAAAAAGTGATCCTAGGTGAAAATGAGACACCAGAAAAAGAAAAAAAAAATTTAAAATAGGGTGACTCTTGTTTCATAATGGAAGGTTGAAAACCTGCTGATGTAAAAGCAATCACCAGTTAAGATATTCAAGGCTACTGTCCTTTGCACAGTGATAAGCTAAAAGTGCTTTACCATATAGAAACTGCTATGCATTTGAAAAGCAGTGAATTAGATAAGCATATCTTTTCTGTATCTAAAACTCATACAGTAAAACTTAAGAATTGAAAAACCATTGATTAACTTCCTCCCTGGTCAATTAATTGGATCTTTCTTTCTTTCTTTCTTTCTTTCTTTCTTTCTTTCTTTCTTTCTTTCTTTCTTTCTTTCTTTCCCCCTCTTCTTTTCTTTCCTCTTTTTCTCTTCTCTTTTTTCTTTCTTTTTCTTTCCTTCTTTCTTTCTTTTATTCATTCATTCATTCATTCATTCATTCATTCATTGGTTTATCTTGTTTTTCACTCATTTTCTCTTGCTTTCCATACCAATCAACCTCTTTTCTCCTATACAAAGACACATTACAATGGGAAAAAGAGACACATTCAGGAGTAGTGATTCCCTTCTCTAACAAGATTAAATGTTGCCTTTCACCATTATGGATATTTTATTTGTGTGTGTGTGTGTGTTTGTGTGCCTGTGTGCATGTATAGACATTTATATGGAACTTTTGTCACCTGAGAAAACTGTGAACCCATGACATAGTCACTACCCATCTTCCTCCTCCCCCGGCCTCTGGCAACCACTAATCTGCTTTCTGTCTCTGGATTTTGCTATTCCAGGCGTTTCATATAAATGTAATCTCAATAATATGCAGCTTTTTGTGTCTGGATTCTGTCACTTAGCATAATGTTTCAAGGTTCATACATATTATAACATGTATCAATAATTCATTCTTTTTATGGCTGGACAATGTTTCATTGTATGGATATACCCATTTGTTTATACATTTATCAGCTGATGGCTATTTGAGTTTTCCATCTGTTGACAATTACAAATAGTGCTATGTACATTTGTGTACACATTTTTGTTTGAACATCTGTTTTCAATTTTGGGGGGGTATATACCTATGAGTGAAATTGCTGGGTCATATGATAGTCATGTTTAATTCATTGAGAAGCCATTAAACTCTTTCCAAAGGAGTTTATTCATTTGATATTCCCACCAGCAATGTATAAGAGCTCCCATTTTTCCACATCCTTGCAGACATTTATTTTTCTTTTTAAATGAGGGCCATTCTGGTGGATGTGAAGTGGTGTTTCACTGTGATTTTTGAATGGTATTTCCTAATAAATACAGACAATAAGCATCTTTTCTTGTGTTCATTGGCCATTTGTGTATCTTTGCCCTAATGTTTACTCAGGGCTTTTGCCCATCAAATTAGTTTTCTAGGGCTCCTGAAATAAGGTACCATGAACTAGTTAAGGTAAAACAAAAATTCATGGTCTCAATGTTCTGAAGGGTTAGAAGTCCAAAATCAAGATACAGGCAGGGTCATGTTCCCTCTGAAATCATCAGGGAAATCTTGCCTTATCCCTTTCTAGGTTCTGGTCATTTGCTAGCGATCTTTGGCATTCTTAGTATAAAGATGCATCATCATTCCAATCCTCCATCTCCATATGAGCATCTCCCTTTGTCTTCATATGGTGGTCTTTGTATAAGGACACCGGTCATATTGGATTGGAGGCCTACCCTGTTCCAATATGACTTCATTTTAACTAATTACATCTACAACCACTCTATTTCCAGTTAAGACATTCTGAGGTACTGGTGTTAGGATTTCAACATATCTTTTTTGGGAGGAACACAGTTTAATCTATAACATATATTTTTTACTTCAGACTGTCTTTATGGTTTTGATTTGTGAAAGTTATTTATACTAGATATTAGATCTTGTTCAGATTTGATTCACAAATATTTTCTCTGTTTTTGTGGATGGTCTTCTCATTCTCTTAATAATGTTTGCACAAAAGTTTTTAATTTTGATGAAGTCCAATTTATTTTTTTTCTTGTGTTTTTGGTTTTGTACCTAAGAAACCATTGCCAAATCCAAAGTCATGAAGATTTACACCTATGTTTACTTATAAAAGATTTAAGTTTTGCTTGTAAAAGTTTTAAGTTGTAGCTTGTTTGTTTTTGGCTCTTATATTTAGCTTTGGTCCCTTTTGAGTTAATTTTCTGCATATGGTGTGAGGTAAGTGTCCACCTTTAGTCTTTTGCATGTGGAAACCCAGTTTCTCAATATCATTTGTTGAAGAGACCATTCTTACTGAACAGTGTTGGCACCTTTGTCAAAAAATTAAAAGAACAGAGACTACAGGTATACTTTTGATCTCTCAGTTATGTTGCATTAATCTATATGTTTCTCCTTATGCCAGTGCCTAATGTTTGGAAACTTGTAATTGTCAGTGCCAGTGTTTCCATTGTTGTAGCATTGTATAAAGTTTAAAAACTGGGACATGTGAATTTTCCACCTTTGCTCCTCTTTTTCAGTATTGTTTGGGCTCTTTAGGGCCTCTTGCAATTCCATTTGAGTTTTACAATTGGCTTGCTCATTTTTGCAAAAAGGACATTGGATTTTAATAGGAATTGCATTGAATCTGTAGATTGCTTTGGGAAGTATTACCATCTTAAAAATACTGAGTGTTCCAATATACAAACACAAGGTGCTTTCCCATTTGTTTAGGTCTTCTTTATTTCCTTTCAGCAATGTTTTCTATTTTAGTTTTTTAGTAACATTTATTCCAAAGTATCATCTTCTTTTTAGTCCTGTTATAAGTAGAATTGTTTTATTTCCTTACAGATTGTTCATTGTTAGTGAGTAAAAAATCCAACAAGTTGACCATGTATCTTGCAACTGTGGTGAACTCATTTACTCTAATACTTTTTTAAAAATTCTTTAGGATTTTTTAACAGTGGTTAGTATTATGTCTTCATTTCAAATTTTATTTATTTTTCATTTTTAATTTTTTTATTGTTATGTTAATCACCATACATTACATCATTAGTTTTTGAAGTAGTGTTCCATGATTCATTGTTTGTGCATAACACCCAGTGCTCCATGCAGAACGTGCCCTCCTTAATACCCATCACCAGGCTAACCCATCCTCCCACCCCCCTCCCCTCTAGAACCCTCAGTTTGTTTTTCAGAGTCCATCATCTCTCATGGTTCGTCTCCCCCTCTGATTTCCCCCCTTCGTTCTTCCCCTCCTGCTATCTTCTTCTTTTTTTTTTTCTTAACATATATTGCATTATTTGTTTCAGAGATACAGATCTGAGATTCAACAGTCTTGCACAATTCACAGCACTTACCAGAGCACATACCCTTCCCAGTGTCTATCACCCAGTCACCCCATCCCTCCCATCCCCCCCCCCACTCCAGCAACCCTCAGTTTGTTTCCTGAGATTAAGAATTCCTCATATCAGTGAAATCATATGATACATGGCTTTCTCTGTTTGACTTATTTCGCTCAACATAATACCCTCCAGTTCCATCCACGTCGTTGCAAATGGCAAGATCTCATTCCTTTTGAAGGCTGCATAATATTCCATTGTATATCTATACCACATCTTCTTTATCCATTCATCTGTCGATGGACATCTTGGCTCTTTCCACAGTTTGGCTATTGTGGACATTGCTGCTATAAACATCGGGGTGCATGTACCCTTTCGGATCCCTACTTTTGTATCTTTGGGGTAAATACCCAGTAGTGCAATTGCTGGATCATATGGTAGCCCTATTTTCAACTTTTTGAGGAATCTCCATACTGTTTTCCAGAGTGGCTGCACCCGCTTGCATTCCCACCAACAGTGTAGGAGGGTTCCCCTTTCTCCGCATCCCCGCCAACATCTGTCGTTTCCTGACTTGTTAATTTTAGCCATTCTGACTGGTGTGAGGTGGTATCTCATTGAGGTTTTGATTTGGATTTCCCTGATGCCGAG
Organism: Neomonachus schauinslandi; assembly: GCF_002201575.2. Lineage (NCBI taxonomy): Eukaryota > Metazoa > Chordata > Mammalia > Carnivora > Phocidae > Neomonachus > Neomonachus schauinslandi. The sequence goes on from NC_058404.1 coordinate 22,774,112, forward strand.
CGATGTTGAGCACTTTTTCATGTGTCTGTTGGCCATTTGGATGTCTTCTTTGGAAAAATGTCTGTTCATGTCTTCTGCCCATTTCTTGATTGGATTCTTTGTTCTTTGGGTGTTGAGTTTGATGAGTTCTTTATAGATTTTGGATATTAGCCCTTTATCTGATATGTCATTTGCAAATATCTTCTCCCATTCTGTCGGTTGTCTTTTGGTTTTGTTGACTGTTTCCTTTGCTTTGCAAAAGCTTTTTATCTTGATGAAGTCCCAATAGTTCATTTTTGCCCTTGCTTCCCTTGCCTTTGGCGATGTTTCTAGGAAGAAGTTGCTTCGGCTGAGGTCAAAGAGGTTGCTGCCTGTGTTCTCCTTTAGGATTTTGATGGACTCCTGTCTCGCATTGAGGTCTTTCAACCATTTGGAGTCTATTTTTGTGTGTGGTGTAAGGAAATGGTCCAGTTTCATTCTTCTGCATGTGGCTATCCAATTTTCCCAACACCATTTGTTGAAGAGACTGTCTTTGTTCCATTGGACATTCTTTCCTGCTTTGTCAAAGATGAGTTGACCATAGAGTTGAGGGTCCATTTCTGGGCTCTCTATTCTGTTCCATTGATCTATGTGTCTGTTTTTGTGCCAGTACCATGCTGTCTTGATGATGACAGCTTTGTAATAGAGCTGGAAGTCCGGAATTGTGATGCCGCCAGCTTTGCTTTTCTTTTTCAACATGCCTCTGGCTATGCGGGGTCTTTTCTGGTTCCATACAAATTTTAGGATTATTTGTTCCATTTCTTTGAAAAAAGTGGATGGTATTTTGATGGGGATTGCATTGAATGTGTAGATTGCTCTAGGTAGCATTGACATCTTCACAATATTTGTTCTTCCAATCCATGAGCATGGAACGTTTTTCCATTTCTTTGTGTCTTCCTCAATTTCTTTCATGAGTATTTTATAGTTTTCTGAGTACAGATCCTTTGCCTCTTTGGTTAGATTTATTCCTAGGTATCTTATGGTTTTGGGTGCAGTTGTAAATGGGATCGACTCCCTAATTTCTCTTTCTTCTTTCTTGTTGTTGGTGTATAGGAATGCCACTGATTTCTGTGCATTGATTATTTATTTTTTTTGATGAATATTATGGCTTAGAACATCTATAATGTTGAATAGAAATGGGGAAAAGGGACACCTTTTCATATTCCTTAGGGGGGAAGATTTAAATCTTTCAACACTGAGTATGATAGCTGGCATTTCTCAAAAATGTCCTATATCAAGTTGAAGTTGTCTTCTTTCTAGTTTGTCTAATCTTTTTAAATATAAATGGGTACTGGATTTTGATGAATGCTTTTTCTGCATGAACACATAACATAATGTAGTTCTTCCCTCTTCATTCTATTAATAGGGTGTGTTACACTGATTTTTTTATATGTTTAATCACCCTTACATTCCTGGAATAAATCCCACATGGTTATGCTGTACAAAACTTTTAATATTCAGCTGGATTACGTTTGGCAGTATTTTTTGAGTATGTATATATAGTCATAAGAGTTATTGCTCTGTATTTCTATTTTCTTATATTGTCTTTGGTATTGGTATCAGGGTAATGCTGAGTATATAGAACTAGTTAGGAAGTGCTTACTTCTCATCTGTTTGTGGGTTTTTTGGGAAAAATTTAAGATTGGTGACCAATCTTTGAAAATGTGGTAGAATTTACCAACAAGTCATCACATATTGGGTTTTTTATTTATTGAGAGGTTTCTGAAAACTGATCTCATTTTGTGTTATATAGGTCTGTACAGACTTTCTATTCTGGGTTCAGTTTTGGTAGTTCTATGTTCTTAGAATTTGTCTATATCATCCAGGTGATCTAATTTGTTGCTGTAGAATTGTTTATAGTACTCTTTTGGGTTGAATTTTTATTTTTTAAAAATATTTATCTATTTATTTGAGAGACAGCACAAGTGGGGAAGAAGGGCAGAGGGAGAGGGAGAAGCAGATTCTCCACTGAGCAGGGAGCCCAACGCAGGGCTTGATCCCAGGACCCTGGGATCATGACCTGAGCCAAAGGCAGATGCTTAACTGACTGAGCCACTTAGGTGTCCCAAATTTCTATTTTTAATTGAGGTTGACATGAAATATATTTTATGTGTACAACATAGTGATTTGACAATTATACATTACAAAATGCTCACCATAACTGTAGTCACCATATAAAATCATATCATTGACTGCATTTCATATGTTAGAGTTTTTACCCCCATAGCATGTTATTTTATAACTGCACAATTGTACCTCTGAATCCTCTTCACCCATTTTTCCTGTCCACCAACCCCCACCCCTTTGGCAACCATCAGCTTTTTCTCTGTTCAACTTTATTTTTTTGTTGTTGTTATTCATTTTTTTTTTTCAGATTCTACATATAAGTGAAATCATATGGTGTTTGTCTTCCTTTGACTGACTTATTTCACTTAGCATAATACCCTCTAGGTCCACCCATGTTGTTGCAAATGGGTAAGATTGCATTCTTATTAATTTTCATTTATTTATTTTTTAATTCCAGTATAATTAACATGCAGTGTTATATTAGTTTCTGGTGTACAATATAGTGCTTCAACATTTCCATACATTATGCAGTGTTCATACGCTAAGTGTACTGTCAATCATCTTCACCTATTTCACCCATCTCTCCGCTCACCTCCTCTTGGCAACCACCAGTTTGTTGTCTATATTTAGCAGTCTGTTTTTTTGTCTTTTTCTTCATTTGTTTTGTTTCTTAAATTCCAAGTATGTGTGAAATTATATGTGTCTTTCTCTGACTTATTTCACTTAGCATTATACCTTCTAAGTCCATCCATGTTGTTGCAAATGGCAAGATCTCATTCTTTTTTGTGGCTGAGTAATATTCCATGGTGTGTGTGTGTGTGTGTGTGTCACACACATACATATATATAACATCATCTTTATCCATTCATTTATCATTGGACACTTGGGTGCTTCCATAATCTTGGCTATTTTAAATAATGCTGCAGTAAACAGAGATGCACATATCTTTTCAAATTAGTGTTTTTGTGTTCTTTGGGTAAATACCCAGTAGTAGAATTACTGAATCATATGGTAGTTCTGTATTTAATTTTTTGAGAAACCTCCATACTGTTCTCCACAGTGGCTGCACCAGCTTGTGCTCCCACCAACAGTGCAGGAGGGTTCCTTTCTCTCCACATCCTCACCAACACTTGTTTCTTGTGTTGTTGATTTTAGCTAGGTTTCACATGTGTGTAGTGGTATTTCACTGTGGTTTTGATTTGCATTTCCCTGATAAATGATGTTGAGCATCTTCATGTGTCTGTTGGCCATCTGTATATCTTTGGAAAAATGTCTGTTCATGCTCATTTTTTAATTGGATGCAGGTTTTTGTTTTTGTTTGGTATTGACTTGTATAAGTTCTGTATATATTTTGGTTATTAACCCCTTATTAGATGTATCATTTGCAAATATCTTCTCCCACTCAGTAGGTTGCCTTTTTGTTTTGTTGATTATTTCCTTTGCTGTGCAAAAGCTTTTTGTTTTGGTGTAGTTTTGGTAGTTTATTTTTGCTTTTGTTTTCCTTGCCTTAGGAGACATATCTAGAAGAATGTTGCTATGGCCAATGTCAGAAATTACTGCCTTTCTTCTATATTTTGAGTTTATTTTTGTGTATGGTGTAAAGAAGTAGTCCAGTTTCATTCTTTTGCCTGTAACTGTCTGGTTTTCTCAACACCATTTGTTAAAGAGACTGCCTTTTTCTCGTTGGATATTCTAGCTTCCTTTATCTTAGATTAATTGACCATATAATCATGGGTTTATTTCTAGGCTCTTTATTATGTTCATTCATCTATAGGTCAATTTTTGCATCACTACCATACTGTTTTGATTACTATGGTTTGTACTGTGTCTTCAAATCTGGGACTGTGATGCTTCCAGTGTTCTTGATTTCAAGCTTGCTTTGGTTATTTGCTTTGATGGTTCCATACAAATTTTAGGACTATTTGTTTTACTTCTGTGAAAAATGCTGTTGGCATTTTGATAGGGGTTGCATTAAATCTGTAAAATGCCTTGGATAGTATGGACATTTTAACAATGTTTTTTTCTTCTAATCCATGGGCATGGTATATCTTTCCATTTGTTTATGTCATCTTCAATTTCTTTCATTGGTGTTTTATAATTTTCAAAGTACAGTTCTTTTGACTCCTTGGTTAAGTTTATTCCTAGATATTTTATCATTTCTCCTGCAATTATAAATAGGATTGTTAATTTCTCTTTCTGATGCTTCATTATTAGTATGTAAAAATGCAACAGGGTTTGTATATTGATTTTGTATCCTGCAACCTTACTGAATTCATTTATCAGTTCCAGTAGTTTTTTGGTGGTGTCTCCAGGGTTTTCTATATAAAGTGTCATGTCATCTACAAATAGTGATGGTTTTACTTCTTCCTTACCAATTTGGATGGCTTTTATTTCTTTTTGTTGTCTTACTGCTGTGGCTAGGACTACCAGTACTGTGTGGAGTAAGAGTGGTAAGAGTGGACATTCTTGTCTTATTCCTGACCTTAGGGGAAAAGCTGTTTTTCACCACTGAGTATGATATTAGCTGTACCTTTTTTCATATATGGCCTTTATTATGTTGAGGTATGTTCCTTCTAAATCTACTTTGCTAAGGGTTTTTTTTTTTATCATAAATGAATATTGTACTTCGTCAAATGCTTATTCTGCATCTATTGAAATGATAATATGGTTTTTATTCTTCCTCTTATTAATGTGATGTATCATGTTCATTGATTTGTAAACATTGAACCACCATTGTATCCCAGGAGGAAATCCCACTTGATTGTGATGATTTTTTTAATGTATTGCTGGATTCAGTTTGCCAGTATTTTGTTGAGGATTTTTGCTTCTGTGTTCAACAGAGACAATGGTCTGTAGTTCACTTCTTTTTGTGGCATCTTTATCTGGTTTTGGTATCAGTGTAATGCTGGCCTCAGAATGAATATGGAATTTTTCCTTCCTCTTGTATGTTTTGGAATAGTATGAGAACAGGTATTAACCTTCCTTTAAATATTGGTAGAATTCATCTGTGAAGCTGTCTGACCCTGGACTTCTGTTTGTTGGGAGCTTTTTGATTACTGATTCAATATCCTTGCTAGTAATTGGTCTGGTCAAATTTTCTATTTCTTCCTGCTTCAGTTTTTGTAGGTTATATGTTTCTAGGAATTTATCCATTTCTTCTTGGTTGTCTAATTTGTTGGCATGTAATTTTTTACAGTACTCTCTTACAATTGTATTTCTGTGGTGTTGGTTATTTCTCCTCTTTCATTTGTGATTTTGTTTGAGTCCTTTCTCTTTGAGTCTGGCTAGCGCTTTATCAATTTTGTTGATTCCCCTCCTCCCCCCACCCCCCGCAAAGAACCAGCTCCTGGTTTCATTGATTTGTTCTATTGTAATTTTTGTAGTTTTGTTGTTGTTGTTGTTGTAGTTGTTTTTAGTTTCTATATCATTTATTTCTGCTCTAATCTTATATTCTTCCTTCTGCTGGTTTGAGGGTTTGTTTGTTCTTTCTCTAGCTCCTTTAGGTATAAGGTTAGATTGTTTGAGATTTTTCATCTTGATGTAGGCCTGTATTGCTCTAAGCTTCCCTCTTAGAACAGCTTTTACTGCATTTGCAAAGATTTTGGACTGTTGTGTTTTCATTTTCATTTGTTTCCATATAATTTTTCAAATCTTCTTTAGTTGACCCATTAATGGTTTAGTAGCATGCTATTTAACCTCCATGTATTTGTGGTCTTTCCAGATTTTTTCTTGTAGTTGATTTCTAGTTTCGTAGCATTGTGTTCAGAAAAGATGCATGATATGATGGCAATCTTTTTGAATTTGCTGAGCATTGTTTTGTGGCCTAACATGGATCTTTCTGGAAAATGTTCCATATGCACTTGAATGGGTATTCTACGGTTTGGGGATGGAATGCTCTGATTATATCTTAGATCCATCTGGTCCAATAGGTCAATCAAAACCATCATTTCCTTTTTAATATTTGTTTGTTTGGGTGACCTATCCATTGATCTAAGTGGGGTGTTAAGGTCCTTAACTATTATTTTATTAATATCAATTACTTCATGTTTATTATTAGCTGCTTTATGTATTTGGGTGTTCCCATGTTAGGTGCATAAATATTTACAGTTGTTATATCTTCTTGTTGGATTGTTCCTCTTATGATTATATAGTGTCCTTCTTTGTTTCTTGTTACAGTCTTTGTTTTAAATTCCATTTTGTCTAATAACAAGTATTGATATCTTGGTTTTCTTTTCACTTCCATTTGCATGATAACTGCTTTCCCATTCCTTCACTTTCAATCTGCATGTGTCTTTAGGTCTGAAATGAGTCTCTTGTAGGCAGCATATAAATGGGTCTTTTTTTTTTTTAATGCATTCAGTCACCCTCTGTCTTTTGATTGGAACAGTCTATTTACATTCAAAGTAATTTAAAGATATGTACTTACTGCCATTTTGTTATTTGTTTTATGGTTGTTTTTGTAGTTCTGTTCCTTTCTTGTGTTTTGCTGGCTTTCTTTTGTGATATACTTGGATTCCTTTGTCCTTATTTTTTGCATATCTATTATAGGTTTTTGATTTGTGGTTACCATTAGATTTATTTTTAATATCTTATGCATATAGCAGTCTATATTACATTGATGGTTGCTTAAGTTTGAACCCATTCTAAAAAGCACTAAGTTTTTATTCCTCCCTCCCCTGCCCAACACATCCACACAGTTTAGGCATATGGTATCATACTTTACATCCTTTTATTTTGTGAATCACTTGACTGATTTTTTTTTTAAAGATTTTATTTGTTTATTTGACAGAGAGAGACACAGTGAGAGAGGGAACACAAGCGGGGGAGTGGGAGAGGGAGAAGCAGGCTTCCCGCCGAGCAGGGAGCCCGATGCGGGGCTCAATCCCAGGACCCTGGGATCATGACCTGAGCCGAAGGCAGATGCTTAATGACTGAGCCACCCAGGCGCCCCGACTTGACTGATTTTTATAGATATACCTGATTTTACTGCTTTTGTGCTTTAGCCTCCACACCGGTTTTGTAAGTGAATAATGCTTTTATTATGTTTGTATGTACCTGTGAAATTTTTTCCTTTCCTACTTTTCTTAGTCCTGCTTATGGTCATTTCTTTCTACTCAGAGAATCCTCTTAAACATTTCTTGAAAGGCTGGTTTAGTGGTGATGAATTTCTTTAACTTTTGTTTGGGAAACTATCTCTACTTTTTTTCTGAATGATAGCCTTGCTGGATAGAGTATTTCTTATTGTAGGTTTTTTGCTTTCAGCACTTTGAATATATTATGCCACTCCCTTCTGGGCCTATAAAGTTTCTGCCAAAGAATGAGCTGATAGCCTTATGAGGTTTACCTTGTATGTTACTGTTTCCTTTTACTGCTTTTAAAATGCTCTCTTTGTCACTACTTTTTGCCATTTTAAATATCATGCACCTTGGGTTGGACCTCCTTGGATTGATTTTTGTTGGGGGCTGTCCGCCTCCTGGATCTGGATTTCTATTTCCTTCCCCAGATTCAGGAAGTTTTTAGCTATTATTTCTTCAAATAAATTCTCTGCCCCTTTTTCTCTTCTCCTTCTGAGGTCACTATAATGTGAATGTTATTACACTTGGTGGTGTTGCTGAGTTCTCTTCACCCATTCTCATTTCTTATAATTCTTTTTTTCTTTTTCCTGTCCAGTTTGATTGCTCTCCATTATTCTGCCCCCAGGTTGCTGATTCATCCTTCTGCTTCCTCTAGTCTACTATTGTTTCCCCTCCATTGTATCTTTAATTTCAGTTATTGAGTTCTTCACCTCTGTTTTTGTTTTTAATTTTTTTTTATTTTCTATCTCTTTGTTGAGGGTCTTACTGAGATTCACCATTCTTTCTTCAAGTCCAGTGAGTATCTTTATGACCATTACTTTTACTATATGTGCTACTGAAGGGAGCATGATGACCACTGCTTTTTAAAAAAAAATTTTAAAGATTTTATTTATTTGAGAGAGAGTGTGAGAGAAAGTGGGGAGGGGCAGAAGGAGAGGGAGAGAGAATCCTAAGCTGACTCTCCACTGAGCATGGAGCTGGATGCAGGGCTCAATTTCATGACCCTGTGACCATTACTTTATCAAGCATATTGCTTATCTCCATTTCATTTAGCTCTGTTGCTATAACTTTGTCCTATTCATTCATTTAGGACCTATTCCTCTGTCACCTCATCATGTCTAACTCTTTGTCAATTTCTAGGTGTTGAGAAAGTCAGCTAGGTCTCCTGCTCTTAAAAGCAGTGACCTTGTGAAGAAGAGATCCTGTAGTGCCCTCCCATGCAATTTTCCCTGTTCACCAGATCCTGGTGCTTCTGGGGTGTCTCCTATGTCTGTTTCATGCCCCCTATTGTAGCTGTGACACTTTTGCTTTCAGTTCAGTCATCTGCAGTGGCTCTCTTGCCTGTTGTGGGCAGGGTTTGGTCTCTGTGTTGTTAAGGCTCCGGTTTGCAGCTGCCTTGGGCTTAAGTTGGGTCAGATCAGATGTTTGCTGAAGATGCAGTCACAACAAAGTGCATGGTGTTGTCCCTGTGACACTTTTGTTGGTGGACTGGGCCTGCAGTCAGACCAGATGTCAGGCCCCTACTGGGGCTGCAGTCAAACTGGTGTGTGTGGTTACCTTTTCCCCAGGGCAGGAGTCACTTTGGAGTGGTGGTGGCCCCTTTCCAGACTGCTTGCACAATGCCACTATTACAGTGCCACTTCAGATGGACTCCTGCCAAGTGAGGTGGATTCGATGGGGCGGATCAGAAGGCAATTGTGGGGTTAGGCTGTGTGGTTTGGAAGCTAAGTGGAGTGGTTATGCTGGTTCTTGCAGATGTCCATTTATCTTGATGAGATGGGGGGAGCATGGGAGAGAAATGGTGGCTTACAGCTCTTTTGTTTTTGAAGTCTCCTAAAGATCCCTGACCCTGTTGTTTGTTCTGGGATTAGTAATAAATCTCCTGCCTGTATATCCCTGGCATTTTTCAAATTCCTGTTTCTGTGCTGTATCTTAGTGGCATTGGTTTGTTTTGTGCCATGTCTTTAAGGGCAGATACTGTTTCCTCTTGCTGTCCAGCTCTCACAGAGCTCTGCTCACTGATTTTTAAAGTTCTTGGTGTTAGGTCCCACTGATAGTAAAAATTGACAAAGTTAAGTTCCTCTGGTTTTCAAAGCCAGATGTCATGGGATTTGTCTTCTAGTGTGTGTTCCCCATGCCTGGGGTGCCTGTACGGGGTCTGCTCCTTTCTCTTCTCTGTGCTTGTAGTGTCCTTTTCTCCCAAGGTCAGTCTTGTGGCTCACTTTGATTCCTGACAATGTCTCTGCCCTTGCTACTTTTTGTCAATGTGGTCTCTTCTCTAGATAAGCTGTGGTGAGTCTGTTCTATTAGTCTTCAGGTTGTTTTCTGGATTATTTATGTTAATGTGGATGTTGTAAAGGTGTATTCATGGGACAAGGTGAGCTTAGGATCCCTTTACTCCACCATTTTCCCCAGATCTGATTTCATTTGTCTTTAGATACAAATATTGCATTGAGTATATATATATATACCACCTCTTCTTTATCCATCCATCTATTGATAAATACTTGGGTTGCTTCCATATCTTGGATAAATAATGCTGCAATAAACAGACCTCTGTGCATATATCTTTTCAAATTAGCATTTCATTTTCTTTGGGTAAACACCCAGAAATGATATTACTAATTGTATGGTCTAATTTTAATTATTTGACCAAGTTCCATAGTGTTTTTCCATAATGACTGTATCAATTTACATTCCCATTAACAGTGCAAAAGGATTCCCTTTTCTCCACATCCTCACCAACACTTGTTATTTCCTGAATTTTTGGTAATAGCCATTCTGACAGGTGTAAGGTGATAGCTCATTGTGGTTTTAATTTGCATTCCCCTGATGTGTTGAGCATCTTTTTATGTGTTGGTCATCTGTGTATCTTTGGTAAAATGTCTATTCAAGTCCTCTGCTCATTTTTAATCAGAATTTTTGTGGTGTTGAATTGTATAAGTTCTTCATATATTAACCCCTTATTAGATATATCACTTGCAAATATCTGACCCCCATTCAGTAAGTTGCCTTTTAGTTTTGTTGATGATTTTCTTCACCTTGCAAAGGCTTTTTAGTTAGATATAAGCCTAGTTATGATTTTTTGTTTTTTGTTTTCCTTGTCTGGGGAGATAGATCCAGAAAAATACTGTTGAGGTTGATGACGAGGAGTTTACTTCCTATGTGTTCTTTTAGAAGGTTTATGGTTTCATGTCTCATAATTAGGTCTTTAATCCATTTGAATTCTATTTTTGTGTATAGTAATAAGAAAGGGGTCTGCTTTCATTCTTTTGCATATAGTTGTCCAGTTTTCTCAACACCTTTTATTGAAGAGACTATCTTTCCTCCACTTTAAGTTCTTTTCTCCTTTGTTGGTTAATTCCCATATAGGTGTAGGTTTTTTTCTGTTTCATTGATCTATGTGTCTATTGTGCCAGTAACAAATTCGTCTGATAGCTGTAGCTTTGTAGTGTAAGTTCTGGGTTTATGATACCTTCTGCTTGTTTTGTTTTTACTTTCTTTTCTTCTCAAGAATGCTTTGGCTATTTTTGGTCTTTTGCAGTTCCATATAAATTTTACAATTACTTGTTTGAATTTTGTTGAAAAATACTGTTGGTATTTTGATAGGGATTGTATTGAATCTCTATATTGCTTTGGCTTTTATGGACATTTTAACAGTGTTCTTCCATTCCATAAGCATAGTATATTTTTCCATTTGTGTGTGTGTGTGTGTGTGTGTGTGTGTGGTCTTCAAATTTCTTCATCATTGTCTCATAGTTTTCAGAGTATAGGTCTTTCTTTCACCTCTTTGGTTAAACTTATCTCTGGGTATTTTATTCTTTTTCATGCAATTGTAAATGGGGTTGTTTTTAAATTTTCTCTTTCTGCTAGTTCATTATTAGTGTATAGGAATGCAACAGATTTCTGTGTATTAATTTTCTGTCCTTCAACTTTACTGAGTTCATTTATTCTATAGTTTTTGGTGGCCTCTTTAGGGCTTTTTATGAATAGGGTCCTGTCATCTGCAAATAATGACAGTTTTACTTCTTCCTTACCAATTTGGATGACTTTCTAATTTCTGTAGTTAAGATTTCCAATTCTTTGTTGGATAAATTGGGGATAGTAGACTTATCTTGTTCCTAGAAAATGAAAATCTGTTCAGATTTTCTATTCCTGATTCAATCTTGAAAGATTATATGTTTCTAAGGAACACGTCTTTATCTTATTCCTGATCTCAGAGCAAAAGCTTTCAGCTTTTTACCATTGAGTCATCGAGTATGTTTTTAGCTATGTGTTTTCATATATGAATGACCTTTATTCTGTTATGTTCCCTCTCTTCATATCTGGTTGAGAGGGGTTTTTTTCTTTTTTTTTTTTTTTTTTTAATTTGAATGGATGTTGAATTTTATTAAATGCCTTTTCTGCATCTATTGAAATGATCACATGATTTTTTTTTTTAATCTTTCATTTCACTAATGTGTTGTATCATGTTGATTGATTTGGGAGGTTGAATTATGCTTGTATCCCTAGAATAAACCCTACTGATTATGGTGAATAATCCTTTTCATATATTGTTAAATTTGTTTTGCTAATATTTTATTGAATTTTAGCATCTATGTTCATTAGGGATATTGGTCTGTAACTTTTTTGTTTGTTTGTCTGGTAGTGTCCTTGTCTGGTTTTGGTATGAGGACAATGCTAGCCTCATAAAATTAAGGTAGAAGCATTGCTTCTCTCTATATATACATACAGGAATAGTTTGACAAGGATACATATTTTTCTTTAAATATTTTATAGAATTTATCTGTGAAGCCATATGATTCTGAACATTTGTTGAGAGTTTTTTGATTGAATTTCATTAGTAGTAATCAGTCTTTTCAGATTTTCTATTTCTTTCCAATTCAGTCCTAGAAGATTTTGTTTCTAGGAATTGACCCATTTCTTCTAGGTTTTCCAGTGTGTTGGCATACAATTTGTCATAGGAGTTACTTACAATCCTTTGTATTTCTGTAGTGTGGGTTATAACTTCTCTTTTATTTCTGATTTTGAATCCTCCTCCACCCGCCCCTTTTTTTGATGACTCTAAGGTTTATTTATCTTTTCAAAGAACTAGCTTTTAGTTTCATTGATTCTGTTTTCTTTTGCAGTCTCTATTCATTTATTTCCACTCTGATTTTTATTATTTCCACTCTAATCTTTTCTTCCTTCTACTAACTTTGGGCTTAGATCTTTTTCTAGTTCCTTTAGGTGCAAGGGTAGACTGTTAAGATTTTTCTTGTTTCTTGAGGTAGGCCTATATCATTACAAATTCCCCTCTGAGAACTGCTTTTGTTGCATCCCAAAGATTTTGAACTATTGTTTCTATTTTCATTTGTATTCAGGTAATTTTTATTTGCCTCTTTGCTTTCTTTGACCCATTGGTTGTTTAGTAGAATGTTTAGCCTCCACGTGTTTTTCCCCCATTTTTTTGGAATTCTAGTTTCATAGTGTTGTGGTCAGAAAAGATACTTAATATGATTTCAGTCTCTTGAATTTATTGAAACTTGTTTTGTAGCCTAACGTGTCTATCCTGGAGAATGTTCCATGCACACTTAAAAAGAATGTATATTCTGCTTTTTGAATAAAATGTTTTGTACATATCTGTAAATGCCACTGGTTTCCATATTGATTTTCTGTCTGGGTGATCTATCCATTGGTCTAAGTGGGGTGTTAAAGTACTCTTATTATATTACTGTGAATCTCTCTTTACATCTGTTAAGTTTGCTTTATAAATTTAGATGCTTCTATGTTGGATGCATAGATATTTACAATTGTTATATCCTCTAGTTGAGTTGGTCCCTTCAGCATTATGTAATGGCCCTCTTTTTCTCTTGTTACAGTCTGTTTAAAGTCTATTTTGTCTGATATAAGTACTGCTATCTCATTTTTTATTTTTTGCTACCATTTGCATGGACTATTTTTTCCATTCCTTCACTTTCAGTCTGTATGTTTAGTACTAAAGTGAGTCTTTTTTAACAGCATATAGATTTTTTTTTTATCCTTTCATGCACCCTATGTCATTAAATGTAAATGGACTTAATGCTTCAAAGTAATTATAGGTAGCTATGTACCTATTGCCATTTTGATAATTGTTTCTGGTTGTTTTTATTGTCAACTTTCTTTCTTCTCTAGCTCTCTTCTCTTGTGATTTGATGCCTTTAGTGTTATGCTTAATTCCTTTTTCTTTATTTTTCTGTGTGTCTATTATAGATTTTTAGTTTGTGCTTAACATGAGGTTAGTAAATAACTTCCTATATTAAGTTGATCAGTTGGCTTTGAACATACTCTAAAAGGCTATATTTTTACTCCCTGCCCCCTGCCATGTTTTATGTATATAACATATTTTACATCTATTTTGTGTATCTCTTTACTAATTTTTGTAGAGATAATTGGTTTTACTACTTTTGTCTTTTAACCTTTATACTAGTTTTGTAAGTATTTGATGTACTACCTTTACTGTATGTTTACTTTTACCAATGACATTTTTTTCTTTCACAATTTTCTTCTGGTTATGGCCTCCCCCCCCCCCCACTGAAAGAAGTCCCTTTAACATTTCTTGTAAAGCCAGTTTAGTGGTGATGAACACCTTTAACTTTTGTCTTGGAAATTCTTTCTCTCCTCCAACTCTGAATGATAATCTTGCTGGGTAGAATATTTTTGGTTGTATGCTTTTTTCTTTCAGCACTTTGAATATATCATGCCACTCCTTTCTGGACTTCAAGGTTTCTGCTGAAAAATGAGTTGATAGCCTTATAGGGTTTCCACTGTCTGTAACTATTTGCTTTTCTCTTTTAGCTTTTAAGATACTCTTTATTAATTTTTGATTTTATTATGTGTCTTGGTATGGACTGCTTTATGTTCATATTGTTTGAAGCTCTGTGGTTCCTGGAGCTGGATGCCTGATCCCTCCTGTTAGGGAAATTTTCTTCAAATAAATTTTTTGCCACTTTCTTTTTCTCTCTTTTTGGATCTCTTAATGCAAATATTAGTACACCTGATGTTGTTGCCGAGATCGCGTAACATATCCTCATTTTTAAACTTTTTTCTTGCTGTTCAGGTTGGGTTCTTTCCATTATCCTGTGTTCCACATCACTGTATGTTTTTCTGCATCCTCTAATTTGCTGTTGATTCCCTCTAGCATATTTTTCATTTGTTATTGTATTCTTCAGCTCTGAATGGTTTTTGTATGTTCTTTTTGTTGAAGTTCTCACCGAGTTAATTCATTCTTCTCTCCAGTCTAGTGAGTATCTTTACAACCATTACTTTGAACTCTTTATCAGATAGATTGCTTATTTCTGTTTCATTTAGTATTTTTTGGAGTTTTTTGCCTTGTTCTTTTGTTTGGAACATAATCTTATTTTGTCTGTCTCTGTTTCTGTGCTTTAAGGAAGTGAGCTATGTTTTCTGGTCTTGAAGGAGTGGCCTTATGTAGAAGGCATCCTGTAGGGCCCTTCCTACTGTGACTGGGTCGCAATGCTGTGGAAGTGTTGGTGAATGGTGTTGGCTTCCCCTTCGCCAGGGCAAGAGTTGCTCTCAAGGAGTGCTGGTCCTGGTTGGGGCTGCCTGCCAGGTGTAGTGGGGCGGTAGTTGCTTTTGGGAAAATGCCAGTCCTGACTGCATTTAGGTGGTTAAGCCCCACTGAGTTGCAGAGGTCCCAGAGTTAAGCCCTGCTAGTTGTTAGGAGGCTCACCTTCCTGGTGCAGGTCCCCAGGGCTGGGGGTGTCCCATATGGCACTTGATCCATTTGTTCCTAATGGATGACCTTCATACCTATACTACCCCTCCTGCTTGTGGGTTCCCACTGTGTCTCTGTTTTCTGTCATTTTCACTATGTCACTTTCAGAGAGTTGCATTATATGTAGGTCATGCCTTGATTTGTCTGTAAGAAGAGGTGAGCTCAGGATCCTCCCCCAATACCATTTTCCTGAAATATCTTTATAGAACTTTTTGATAACCCTTTTTATTTCTGTAGGATAGGTGTTAATTTTCATTCCTACTTTCCATTCTAACTTTAGAAGTTTGAGAACTATTTTGTTTTTATTAGTGTAGCTGAAGGTTTCTCAATTTTGTTGCTTTTTCCAAAGACCCAACTTTTGCTTTGATTGACTTTTTCTCTTCTCTATTCTTTATCATATTTATTTCTCCTCTAATCCTTATTATTGCCTTCATTCTGCTGCCTTTGGGTTTAGATTGCTTTTCTTTTTCCAGGTCCTTAAGGCATAAAGTTAGGGTATTGATTTGAGATTTATTTTGGTATATAATTTTATGTAGTTATATCATACTTTAAAAATCCTTCACAGATCTCTGCTTTTAGTTGGAATGTTTAGTGCATTTATAAAGAAATTACTGATAGGGACTTCTGTCATTCTACAACTTGTTTTCTATATGTGATATATATTTACTCAATTCTTCCATTACTACTCTGTGGTTTATATTAAATTTATAACAGTCTAGTTGGAATAGCAGCTTACATTCAACAATATACAAGAACTGCTGCTCTACAATTCTAGCCATTTGTTTTTTATGAGATTATTGTCAAATTACATTTCATGCACTGTGTCTGATTTGTGTGTTCTGTTGAGTCCCTCTAGCAAATTTTTCAATCATGGTTTTTCGGTTTTAGAATTGGTATTTGACTCCTTTTATAATTTCTATTTCTTCGTTGATATTTTCTATTTGGTGATGCATTGTTCATTTGTTTCCTTCAGTTCCTTTGTCTATGGTTTTCTTTAGCTCTTTGAATACATTAAAGACTGTTAAAGTTTTTAGCAAGCGAATTTCTGCTTTAAGGACAGTGTTAACCTCTTTCCTCTTTCTTTGTATGCTTTCTAGTTTCTTTGTATGCTTTTTTTCAAACTGGTCATTCTAAATATTCCAATGTAGCAACTCTGGAAATTGGATTCTGCTCCCTCTCTAGAATTAGTTTTGTTGCTTGATCTAAGTTGTAGTTATTTAGTGAATTTTCAAAGCTATTTTTATAAAAATAGTGTTCCTTGTCATGTGTGGTCTCTGAAGTTTGTATTTCATTAGTGGTCAGCTAGCAGTTTGACAGAGCTGTCCTTAAGTGCCTGCAGACAAAAGAAAGAAAAAGAAATAAAAGAAACTAGTTCCCTGGGCTTTGCAGATTGACTCTGTTGGGTCACGCCATCAGTACTTATCCGGGGATTTAGAACTATGCTCTAGCCTTCACAAGTCTTACTTGGGCTGGGTGTAAACATCATTAAGAAGTAAAAGCCTAGGGTCTTCTCAGATCTTTTCTGAGGATGTATACTGATCTGGGTTTTGGCATGTGGCAGCTTTTCAAAGCCTTTATTCCCCAAAGTACTGCACTCTCCAGCTCTTCCTTTCATTCAGGCCTCAGCCATGTGTCTATTGTCTGTCACAACTCTTAACTCTTGCCTTAGGCAGGACAAGTTCATTTCCTTTTCAGTATTTTGGACAAACACCCTCTTGTAGCAACACCCTGAGAAACTTCTGAGTTAGGTGAAACAAAGGTGAACCCCTTGCTTGAATTCCCCCAGGAGCCCCCAGGTCAAAATAAACACTATTCCTTGGGAACAGGAGCATTCTGCCTCCTGTAGAACCAGGTCCCTATACCAGTTACAGGCTGCAATTTTTCATCCTCCTCCACTACAGACTGGGGAGGAGGATGAAGAAAGACTAATATAAATGCTATTAAGCTATCCATCTGAGTTTCAGTCATTTTTTGTTTAAGCTTTCATTTGATTTATGTTACATTATCTTCCAGACTTTGAACAATATTGAGTGACAGTTTCTGCCAGTCTTTCTAGTGTTTCTGTGGAATGGATGGATCCTTAGAGTTCCTCATTCTGCCATTTTCATTGCCTATAAGCATGCATAATTTTTAGTGGAAACAGACACACCAACATTTGGCTGAATGTGACCTGATTTTTCCTATTATAGTCTGAATGTGTGATGCTTTATTAAAACTTAGTGAATACTTACACTGTTAGTTATATGATAAAAACATTGCATATATATTTCAGACATAAGTAGGTAAAAAAAAGGAGTATAGAAAAATTCATAAATGACACATACTCATGAATCATATAAGGGAATTGAGGGGCTAGCATGAACACACTTGTACCCTTGTAGTGTGTCTACTATGCTCACCCTTTTCCCACTATTAGAAAAAATACTATCAGAACAATAATTAGTTTGACCCAATACAGGTTCTTGCTAGAATATGAAAATCCTCTTGTTTTAATATTTTAAATGGAATGTTAATGAGCTCTTAGGAACATTGTCTCCAAAAGTCCATTCAAATGTTTTGTTGCTAGATGCTCTAGGTAATGTTTGCCTTTGTTACCAGTACTTCTTAAAACACCATGTTTACTGTCTTTGATCTCAAAATAATATGTCATGCCTTATTTAGAAATAACTACTCCCTTCATGTACCCTTAGGGAGGTTCTGTGGTTACAAGATCTAATCTCCCCAAATCACCATGCTTGCTGAATTGTTAATTGACAAGGGATATTACTTTATATACAAAAGAAAATTATAGTAAACACACAACACTATTGGGCTTACTCATGTGGATATCTGATGCAAGGAACAGTATGCTGAGCAAAATGCAACATTTTATTCATCAGATGTTGTTAGAAATTAAACTCCTTTAGATGGAATTTTATGTTAAGATTTTCTCCTCTAAGTAGGAAAGCAATTCTTTTTATTCTAACTGAAGACCATTCAACATATAATCAGTATTTAAGGGAGCCTTCAATACAGTGAATCTGGTTGAAAAGTGACATTGGAGGATACAGCATACCAGGTAAGAATTAATTTTTCAATTTAATTTGTTTGGCAAAGGTAAAATAGCCTATATTACATATGTGATTTTCCATATGCTAAATTCTGAAAGGAAACTACATTTGAACCACTCTTTGTAGTTTTGCCTATAGCACTTTCCAGAACAACTTGTCTTGAGGCAGTTTATTTCCCTCTAGAATCACTTCCCTAATGCAACAACAGTCTATAGAAAAGTGACAGCTCTCTAGCTGTAAAATGCTAAAAGACTGTTTTTGTTGTAGGCATATAATTACTGAGAGGAAATTATATAATATAGGCTATAAAACTTTTACTAATCTGGAATAGGGACGTTCTCCTTACCTTGGTCATTGTCTGACTTTGGTCGTGACTGAACACTATATTAAAGCTTTATAGACAAACTAAATGTATGTTGTTTAATAACAACTTTGAGCCTTAAGGGGACAAACAAAAATAATTATAATAAAGATATGTTTACATGTAAAATTTGGTCTCAGACTCCAATTGTAATACCTGTTCTGAATGAACCTTAGAAAATGTAAAAATACTCAATGGATTTACATTTACAGGTCAAGTGCTACCTAGGGATAGGCATTAAACAAATGATCATGATCACTTAATGCTTTTCCATAAATGTCATTCCAGTACTAAATTTATCACACTTTGAACAGGAACTAGGGGACTTAATGTGCTTTTTAATAATAGATTTGGGAATATGTGGTAAGGTGAACACAGTTCTGAGTTATTATGCAATTTTCACTGAATATCCTGTTTTGACAAGATAACTTATTGCTAGCACACATATTGCCCTGGAACTTAGCTTCATATACCCCTGCAGGATTTATATTTCCCATTCTTTCTTTATTGAATTTCATAAAGGTATGAAATAAGTAAATTCAGTAGATGTGCTCTTGGTTCCTGTTGAGACTGTATACCTGAAACTCCTAACTAACAAAGTTCTCCATGTTCTATTATTTAGATATTAATGAAAATTAGATAACAAAACCTTAAGAAAAAGGAAAAAAGTTTATTGAACTGACTGCATTTTTAAATTATTCTTCAGCACCACAGAAAATAAAAATTCAGGTTTCAGAGTTTGAAAGCCCAGTTAGAAGCTCTATTTTTCTATTCTTTTTGGCTTTCAGCTTCTAATACTTCTGTAAATCAGACAAAATTTATATTTCCTGTCTAATTTACAGGGTTGTTGTAAAGAAAAAAAGATAACATTTGCAAAAGTGCTTTATAAACTAAAAGAGGATATGCAAACATAATAATGATTAGACTCCTATACTTGGTTTTCGAGAAAGCTTCACTGACTCATTCATGTATAGGATAATTTTCATCTGGATTCAGGGAATGAAGTTTTGATGGCAAACTTTTTCCATATAACACACAGGGGAAATGGCCGTCGTGGGTTAGTTTTGCAGTTACAAGTCTGGATTCCTGGGTGACTCTTCTAAAGTTAGAGAGGAATTAATTTCTAGTTTTGGTGTGTTGCTTCTATCACCTGATGCTTTCAAGCTTATTGATTTAGTCCTGTTTGCTTTAAAATTTATGTTCTGGGAAAACCTCCATTTCCCAGGTTAGGCTTCCAAGTTGCAGGCACTATTCATCCAGCTCCCTGTCTCTTTATCTAATTGTGATTAATAAGAACAAAACATCTGTAACCATACACACATCCTTTATACTGAAATGACAATGAGTATAATTTTTCAGTACGTGACATATCATGCATATACCTTATCTCTGTACAACCTTAAGGATTCTTTAACATATATTTCATAGTTTTCCCTTACTAACATTGTGGTTTTCTTTACTAATGAGTGAACAGTTCTAACACATGAATTCGTAATTACATTGTCATTTATTTCAGTCCTATAGCATATACTGACTATAATATGCTTGAAAACACTTCAGTATTTCCTTTGTTCTTTCCAGTGCTAATATGAAATTTAACCATCCACTTCTATAAATTAAATTCACTAGGAAAACACATTTCAAAAATTATACAAGAATAAGCTAGAATTATCACAACATGGAAATGAACTCAAGAATTCAAACTATATCTCAGGAGCACTTTATCTTCATGGTAAACATTCACTTTATGCAAATCCCACTTGGCTTCATTTAATTAAAAAGCTGAAAAAGAAAAAATTGTATGCTGAAAATAAGGAAAACACAATATACTTTTATTCACTCTAAAATAGTACATGTAAATAGCATATAAAAATGTCATAATTATATTCATCCCATTCTAATTTTTTATCAGGGCAATTTCTCTGAACTAGTTCCTGGAATGGGGTCAACACTTGTGGTGAGAATAGGCCAGGGCTGGGAGAGGATGCTGATAAGAACTTGAACTAGCAGTGTTTAAGTTTGGGTAAAATACCCTATTTCTTTCTGTGAGCCACTTTCATTGTTGCTTAGAGCAGTAGTTAAACCAGCATTTAAACTGGCAATGTAAGTAAGAGGAACAAAAAGTGTAGGTTAAAACAAAGATTTGAAGTGGGTCATTTCAATGTCTTAAAAAGAATCTTCAATCTATAATTCATTCACTTACATAAAATAACTAAACGCTTGATGTTTTTTAATGAAATTTATAGCTGAAATATATTGTACAACCAAAAAGAATGTATTTATAAATTGAGTGTCATTAGATTCTGAGTACATAAATATCTGTACATAGATGCTTGTACAGATAGAAATAAGTAAAAGGGAGCTATTTTTTTTAACTTCCCTAAGCAAAGTTTTAATCTATGAACAGAAATATGAGTTGTAAGATGGTAAGTCAATTTAAATAACATTTACTAAGTTTCTGCTTGATATTTTTACCTTTTTTCTAACACGTGGCAAGGTTTTTTGTTTTTTGTCTTGACAATACAACTTTGCAGGACAACCAGAGACAAACCATGTTTTAACCAAATATTAAAACAAAAATGAAATTAATTGTTGCTATAGTGGGAAAGCCACGTAGTTGGAAAACTCTTTAGTTTCTTAAGTTTAACATCTGGATGTTTAAATCCTAATATCCTAGGAATATATTTCTTTGTCTTTCTGAACCTCGGTTTCCTCATTAGTGAAAAGAATGTTTGTTTGGTTGATCTCCAAAGTTCTTTACAGTGCTCGTATTTTATCAAACTAGTGACCCTAGTGACACTATGTGCTCAAAGTAAACACGTATTTAATAATACTTAAAATGTTATATAATATAAAATAAAAATAAATATAATACAAAAGTATAAAATAAAAAGGCTATACAAACTAAAATAAGTACTCCATTTCTGATGAATTATTAAAGGCTAGAAACCACGTGATGATCCCTCGATGCAGTAAGACCTTGCTTCTATTTTTCAAAATAACTAGTTATGACTGCGGTCCTGTAAGGGTAACCATCTTCATGAAGAAGAGTGTCAGCAGGGAAACTTGCTCAGAGCGGTAAGCAGTGGCTGCTAGTCAATCCAAATAATCCCTAACACTGATGGCAGTGCGCAGAGATGTGTCCTTTGTAGATGAACTCTGGCATTTCCTGCCTTTAAGTTCCCCTAAAGATTAAAGGCTAAGTGAAGAATGAGGGTTAATGATGAAAAGAAAACTTGATCATAAAATACTTAAAACTTAAAGTTGAAAAAATTATGACTTAAGGAAACTGAGAATTTGTAGGGTTTATTTATTTTTTAACTGGTCTAAACATTTCCAGCTGTGTGCATTAAAGATCACCTTTTATCACTGCTAAAAATACTATACCATAAAAGCAAAAACAGTAATGTGACCCTTATGATTATTTTATACTTCCTAACTTTATAGCCCTAGAAAAGCCCAAAAGATTCTGATTTTTAGATGTTGTTAAATTCACAAAATAAAAGGATCTCTGTATCTTATTATTAAAATAAACGAAGAATCCTTAGTTACCACACTATTGGTTCACACTAGGGATTTTTCCCAAACTAAAATACTTATTTTTTCTAAAAAAAGCTGTTAAGACAATCTTTTGTTTACATTTTATTATGCAATGACAAATATGTATTTTATCTTGAACGCGATCCTATTGTCTTACAATAAAGGATAAGTTTAACAGACTACCTGTTCTTTTATATTTAAAATCTTTTTCATAAAAAGTTAAAAACTTACAAGTGTTTGTTCAAGACATTGGAAAGATCGAAGTGTGTCAAAAATGTTTGTTAAAATCTTTCTTAGAAAAGCATAAACTATTATTCTCTAGGTAATCATTCAGTATTAATATTAAACATCCAAGGTATATTCCAGTATGAGTGTTTTATATGGATTTCATCACTCGAGATTAGTCCCTCATTCCTATTTGTCAGGTTCTGACATGATTTTTTCTTTTCACATTTACCTGTCTAGTAATTTTGATGTATAATGTAACAGTTCTCCTATATTTAATTTATTTTTCTAATA
This sequence comes from Neomonachus schauinslandi, assembly GCF_002201575.2. Taxonomy (NCBI): domain Eukaryota; kingdom Metazoa; phylum Chordata; class Mammalia; order Carnivora; family Phocidae; genus Neomonachus; species Neomonachus schauinslandi. Next base: position 22,796,498 of record NC_058404.1, read on the forward strand.
GTGCTTGGATAGTATCTTTCCTAGTAATGCTTATTGTAAAAATGTTTAAAAATACTTTTATAACATGGAAACTGTTGAATACCAAAAACCAAATATACTCCTCTTACTTGGAATGTATTTTTCAGTGTTGTGGTTGGGTTCTTCAGAGCGGGAGTAGCTGCCCTGGGTACCACCATCAACTTCTGTCTGGACTCCCCTCTACCCTCTGTCATGAATGATTCTCTTCACAGGTCATGGTAGTGTGTACATGTGTTAACACTGACTACTGTAGCTAGCTTAATTTGAAGTGACTGGTCAACTGACTCAAGCAGCAACAGAAGATGGGAGGCTACATGGCAAGTCTAGAGACTTGTACACAGAAAGATGAGAGAGCAGACTAGAACCAGCATGAATATGCCCCAGAAACTCCCTCTTTTTCTAGCTTGAAGGGATGCAACTATTCCCTTCTGGTCTGTGTAATTTGATTACTGCTTGAAAGTACATCAGGGATGCAGACAGGCATTGTGTATACAAAGAAGGAATGGGATGAAGATCTCCAAAAACTTGAAAGTTTGGTTCTTTCCTAATACTAACATTCAGGATTTACTCCCTCATACTAACATTCAGGATTTACATAAAAATGTGGTCCTTGACTTGCAGAAAAGTGATGTTCCAAAAGTTTGTAGCAAGGTTATTATTTGAAATTCCAAGTAAGTTTTTCTAGAGAAATATTATTTAAAATGGTGATTATTTTCTCAAAGTTGAGGCAAAAAATGTCTGTCTCAATCAGTATTCAACAAAGATTTATTGCCCATTTATTGTGTATAAGAATATTGTGTATAGAAGGGTATTGTAAGACATGTAATGACTAAAAGTCATGGCCATTAGGTTTCTTACCTAAAGGAGAGTAAGACCTGGACACAATTAAGTATAACACAGACATACTTGATATGATGGCAAGTCCAAGTGTTACAGGAATTGAAAAACAAAGCAAAACTCTGACTTTGAAAACAAGTTAAATGAAAAGATAGTAGCCTAGGCTACAGGAATGAAGAAAGGTGCCAAAGAATGAAAATAACAGTGTGTTAGGTTCAGTATGGGGAGTATATTCAGTATGAGGAGTCCATACACTTTCTGTAAAAGGCCAGGAAGTGAATACACACTGTGGGCTGTAAGTCTCTGTTGAAACCACTCAACTAAGCTGTTGTAGAATGAGAAAAAACCTCTGGATTTGGTCACTGGGTGGTCACTGGAGACCCATATTATATGTAAAGCATGTTTATTCCTTTTTTCTTCCTGTGAAAAATCTAAGTAGGCATGAAATAATGGCTTGCATTTTGTTTTTACTTACCTTAAACTAATTATCTGTTGTTAGTGTTTTAAAAAAAAAAACAGTGTGTCCACAGTGCTCTTAAATGAATTCTGTCCAACTGGGAGCTGGTTAAATTCTCTGAGCTCTTCAGATGGACAGAATTTTCTTGTGTACTGTACTTCCTATTCTCCAACTGGGGAAGAGTCAGGGAGACCTAATGGTGACATGACACTCTGTCTTACAGAAATCATTTATGTGATTAAGGGGCAGTTACTCAGATTTCATTCTGATATTGAAAAGAAAGTGTGGAAGGGAGGAAAAGCCTTGCTTCTTTACTCAGAGCATGGATCGTCCACTGGTTGAACTGTTCAATTGGCCTTGCAGTTAGTGGAACTCAATGATTCACTGTTGTTAGGGTTTTCTTAACCTTTATTTTATATTCATAAATGTTCTAAGGGGATGCAAGAGAGAAGTACATTATGGCTGTTAGCCAGTCCTCCTTAGCCTGCTTCGTAATAGAAGATTACTGAACCCAGAAAAATTTTCAAGTCTGAAGTCAGCAATCCAAAAAAAGGCCTAGAGAAATTGAAGGCTTCCTGAGGAGAACAGAACACGATCTTTGGGATGGAAACGTTTCTAGATCTATGGTTACACAGGGCAACAACAGTTAAGTCTCACTACTGCTAAGGCCACTTCTCCACGCAGCCTAAACTGAGAGACTTAGTAACAGCTTTCATAGCATGGTTATTAATAATTAGGCATGATCAGGAAGGTGGATACTATGTCTGGGGGAAAAAGAATAATAAAGCTAGTGTGTGGAATAAGGTTGGGGGATAGGTGAAGAAGAAAAATGTCTTTTAGACCACAGGAGCTGCCTATGTTTTTACTGTTTTCAATCGGTTTTGCTGAATGGTGGAGTTTCTGTCAAAGTACGAAAGTTGCATTTTCAAGATGGAACTCACCCTCTAGGAGCTATTTTGTGCATGTCTGTTCAGACCGTGTGTTGTGAGGCTGGAGGGGTTGGAACGAGCAGTACAAAACGTAAAAGAAAAACAAAAAACAATTTTCTACAGAAATTATTTTCTTTCATATAGAGGTTCCTACTATCTAGTTCTGAAATTACCAAGTGCTGATTAAAAATCTTAGGACATACTTAAAAGATTTGTATTTTGTCTTATTATCTTGGAAATTAAAATTTATACTGTTAGTGGAAAGAGAGACGTGACTACATTTGTCCTAGGCAGAATGAAATGTATTTTTGTCATTTGTTTTAGTTCTGCTTTCCTCCCTAAAGTTATAAGAGAGAAGTAACTAAATGAAATTATATTTTGTTTGGAGTGGAGCGCCTATGCATATATGGGAGTATTTTAAAAACCTACTGTTTGTCAAATGGTTAATTCCATGGGTCAAAGTCTATTGCAGACACCTGTACCTGAGGGCTTATCTCTACAGCGAAGTACAACAGCCTAAGACTGGAATGTAGGGTCTCACAGTTAAAAGTTATCTTACATCTGTAAAACAATAGTTTGCTACAACTTGTCTTACGAATGAGAGAAATATTATGATCTTTATTTGAAAGATGAGGAAAACTGAGGCTCAGAGAAGATTAAAAGACTTGCCTGAGGTTATAGTTTTAAAGTGCCATGGTCCAAATCACATCTTCTCACTCAAAGTCCAGATCACTTTCCAATACACCACAGTGAAATACAACAATATGGAAAAAATAGTCCTTAAGATTCAATTTCCATTTGCAAAATATTATTACAAGATTTAGCACTGTATTCCTTATCTAGATAAGATAGGGGCCAGACAATGGTGCCTTTAGAGCATTCCAGCTCTTCTCCGAATCCTCTCTAAATCTTCGGTCCTTTATGTCATTCTTCAAAGCTGGAACTCAGCAGGAGAAAGACAATCCCAGTGAAATTCTTATCAGTGATAGGTATTATGGGTTGATCACCACATCATTTCGATATTATTTTTCTATTTGTACAGTTCAAGATTATATTTAATATTTTCTCTACAGATGAAAGATATACATGTAAGATATAGAAATGAATGTGAGATTGCTATACTGTATACCCTGGGATTTTTTATGCCTTGCTATGCTTGTTCACTATCATACTTTCCTCAAGATTCATATGAATGTCTCTCATTTCTAGCTGTTATTCTGTACTTTCCATTAGTGAATGTCATTCCATTTTTTTTGTTGTTGTTGTTATTCGTTATCTCTCAAAATAGCCAAGGACATCAGGAATTAAAAGTATTTTTTTAAAGACAATAGAAGATAGTTTCTATGTCCATTATAAGCTTAATTAAAATATATTTTTATTATTTGATGCCAGCCAGCTAAGACTCAATCTGAGTTTGCAGTAAGTATCTTTGTAGCTCCAGTTTCTGGAATAATTATCTTTCCACACACCACACATCCCTTTAGGTGTGTGGAATAACCTGACCACCCCACGAGGTGGAGTTGTACAATGTGGTAAACCAGTACTCTTCTTTTCACTGTTTCTATCTTAATGGTTCCTGTTGCATTTAAAGAAAAAATGTTTTTGAGTTAAATAGTAAATTAATATGATGAGCACCTACTATGCGCACAGCACTTTGCAGATACAAAAAGGTATTTTCAAAGACTCTTCTCTAAAATATATCATGATATTACAGAATGAACATGACTTTAATATATAAAACGGTTATGTATGAATACTTAATGAACAATGTAATGAAGTAAAGTGCTGAACAAAAATGTAATGAAGATGCTGAAGTTGAAGGGCTTGTACAGGTTAAGAAGGAGGTGAAGTAAATATTTAGTGAGATCCCCACTACATATCAGGCATTACAAAGTGATCATGTAACTTATCCCCACAGAATTCTGAGATAGGTCTTATACCAAGTTTACAAATGAAGAAAGAAGCTCAATAAAGTTAAATATTTTGGCAAAAGATAGATAGATAGAGAAATAATATGAGACAAACCTAACAACTGAGCCTGTCTCCAACCCCATAAAAAAACTAAAGCATGATTTTCCAAATGAAGAAAAATGAGACCCAGAACTTAGTAACTAACTCCAAGTCCCAAAGTTAGTGGAGAGGATCTAAAATTCAAACAAAGATTTGTGTGAGTGTAGAGGTAGAGCTCTTAATTACAAAATTATATATTGAACTTGAACTCAGCTCTTCTGATTGATTGTAAATATTATTTTTCCATTCTGCTACTCTATCTTGCTAAGACAACTAAAGAGTTTTATAAATAGGATGCAAAGTGATAGAATAGAGAATGTTTCTTTTCTTTTCTTTTTTTTTTTTTACTAAAGTAGAGACATGGGTCAGAAGTACTTTTATAGAAATTTTTTGAATTTTTGTAGGTCAAAGTGCATCAGTGGAAAAAAAAAAATGGGAAATTACCCCTAAGTAAAGACTATCATGTATTGCTACTAGCTCTTTGCTTTTCTTTGAAAATGGGATGCACCTAAAGTTAATCTTTATTTAATACACAAAATGAATGCAGTGCTACCACTGGAATAAATTTTTTTTTTTTGAACTATGGCTCAGATGGTAATTAGACCAAATTCTTTTTTTTTTTAAAGATTTTATTTATTTACGACAGAGAGAGAGACACAGTGAGAGAGGGAACACAAGCAGGGGGAGAGGGAGAAGCAGGCTTCCCGCTGAGCAGGGAGCCCGATGCGGGGCTCGATCCCAGGACCCTGAGATCATGACCTGAGCCAAAGGCAGACGCTTAACGACTGAGCCACCCAGGCGCCCCTAGACCAAATTCTTAATAATGTTGATATTTCACTGGTAGTTTCAAGGGACTGAGGAGCCCAATTAAGTTCATCAAAAGGTTCAGGGACAATCTGTTCTTCACTCAGCTGAACCATGCAAATAGAAAAGTTACTTAATCTTCAGTGTAAAGAAAATCCTACTTAGAAAAGTAAATTAAATATAAATGAGTTTGAAATATTTACATCTATCTGAATTAATGATAATAAGCATCTAACATTTATTGAGTAATACTATGTGTTATTTACTAATACTTGGCAATGTGTTAAGTAACTTACATGCATTCTCTCATGTAATCCTTACAACAGTCAAATGAAGTATGTAATTTTTTTTTTCCATTTACAAATGAGAAAACCAGTATTTAGAAGAATTAAGTAACTTGTCCAAGGTCACACAGTAACAGATCAGGAGGTGTTTTTGTTTTTCTTTTTTAATCAGGAATTTAAATCCAGCAAGTTTGCTTATTGAAACCTAACAGAATCTGGGAGAATTCAGTGACGGAGTGAAACCTATTGGTACTGTAGGAAAAGCACCCTTAAGCCTAAAATGTGGGAGAGATTTAAGGAAATAGGATAAATATTTCAAGCAGACACTTATCCCTTTAAATAGTTACAAAGATCAACAAAAATAACAGTGTGAAGTACTAAGAAAATATAATGAAGAACATAAATTTTAAGGTTTTGTGAGGCTTAAGATTAAAAGAAAAACAAAAATAAAACACATAAAGATCACCACACAGAAGAAATTAAAGGTTGTAGATTAAACAGAATTCAAAATTATGAAGAATAAAAAATGAGAACTATGTCCAGAACAATAACCTTTAAACTATCAGTAGTATTTCTTGATACAAAAGTTGTAACTCATAGAAATTTAAAAGGAAGAAATCGAAGGCCACAAAACGCTAAGGCATTACACCCAAGAAAGTACTTTGGCACTGGAGCTGGAGTCCCTGGCTACAGGTGATTTTTAAATTAGTATATGGTACTATGTTCAAATGTGCATTTTCACTACAGGATAGCTCAACACTTTTATCCAAAGTACAGGTATTAGCTAAAGTGGGCAGAAGTGGGAAGTTTTTCAATCTTTTTAAAGGAAAAAGTGTGTTTGTCTTTGTAGTTCATCTCAAAGTCAAGGATATGGTCTAGGACAAAACTATTCCTCCTTTCTTTTGCAAGCCTACTTCAGTGTATGTGTGCTGCAAATGATTGCATTAACTTAGCTCTTGGTCCCCAGGGTTAATAGTAGGGCCTCTCTGTGCAGACAGATACCCACAAATGTCTTTTCAGAAGTACTCAGGCCAGCACATGCCTTCTGGAATGTTTGCATGTTTTCCTTTCCTATAAAGATGGTGTCCTCTATATCATTCTCTTATTCCTTATAAACCGCCTTTATCTGAGATGAGCAAAGCTGATTTTTTTTTTTTCTTCTTTTTTAATCAAGTACTCCAATGCTTGTGCCACAGAAACACACTTCTGGGAATGCAAACTGAGAATGTGGTGCTATGTTACGTTCATAATTGACCAAGCTTCTCAAACAGAATAATTCCGTGGGAAGAGAGATCTTTTTCTTTTTTTAGCAACATCTCACATTTCCACTTCTCAGAATTATTTCTCTCTCCCACTCTTTCATTTATTAGCTCTCTCACTCTTGCTTGTGCTACCATCTTTACTTTTGCTCCAGTGAACTAGCTGTATAGACGTATACTTTCCCCCCCCGTGCTGTCAGGTTTTTAGGATTTAGCTCAGGATTTATCCAAATCTCTGGCATGTAATCTCTGCAGACCTTTTAGCTACACTTGCTTTTGATGTTTATCATCTATTTATTACCACATTCACGAGACAACTGATTAAAATTTCTGAGAAAAAAATAAAAGATAATTCAAAAGGAAAATGATGCAGTGCAATTAAAAACAAACAAACAAACAAACAAAAAACCAAGCAGGATCTACCACAACTAAGGTAACTTTAGCATAAATCCATGTGCTAGATTAAGAAAGACAGAAAACTCTTCAAATGTAAAATTGGTATTTTGGGGGTGCATACTGATTCCCTTTACTATATTTTGTTAGTTCTGAGACATGCATTTATTTACATGTCATGGGAGGAAACATACATCCTATGTAAACCTGAGGAAGCCAAAGAATTTGAATGTGAGTGATTGGATGGACAGACGAAACAAGAGAAAAAGAAATTTGATGAATTCCATAAAGCTAAAACCCACTGTATATATGTATAGAATGAAAACTATTTCATTCTAAAATGAAACTCTACTCTTCCTGTAAGGCCCCATGCCTTATAGCTCCTTGCAAAGTCTGAGCCGAACGAATGGCAGGTGCTCAAAGACTTGCTTAACTGAGTTTAAAATCACTTGGCAAATGAGTTAGCTACTTTATATTAGCCTTTAAATATACATTAACCAATGAAATTGTTTATTAGTTAAAAACATTCACATTAGTATAATGATATTACCTATAAGGATAGCCGTGGTATTTGGAACGAAATATTGAAAGTAGAAAACTGAAGAAGAAGACGACCAGGCCTAATCCCACTAGGCAAATTACTAGAAAGAGACAGAAAATGCCATTAGTGTCTAGACACATGGAACCCAAATGCGTATGTTTTATAAATGCATTCAATTAATAACAGTATACTTACATTTTAATAGTTCATGGCACATACAGGCACAACAAACCAGATAATCCAAAATACAATGTATTCATTATTTTCCACATTCTTCTCAATGAAAATGTACTCTTTGGGGTATGAAAACAACAAAAGTGACTGATCTAAGTCTTCTGGTGCTTTTCTTCTCTTACAGAGTTCCTTCCTACAAGTACTAAAATGCCTCAGAGGGATCAAAACAAAACATGTGATAAACCACAAACAAGATTACCAGCCCCTGCCTTAGAAAGCGTTGGCTATATTAGCATAGACATTTGCATTCTTAGAATACTAATAAACAGAATTTTATTCTTTTCAGATGCCATGCAATATTTACAAAGAAATGTCATTTTAGATTATTGGTTAGACTATTGCTTCGGTAAAAGTCTGTTACTTAGAAATAGTCATCCTAGTGTACAAAAAGCTAGGAATAAAACCTTTGGGAGTGAAATAATATGGATTCTGGAGAGCCAAAGGGGGGAAATCCCCCCCAGAGTAGATAATTGTGTCAAAGGGCTGTTATTTCTTTTAACAAACGAACCGAAGGCTAATATTAGAGTAGAATGGGCTGTGGTCTAGGTTTTCAGTATCCCTTTATCCCAGCCAAGTTAACAAGAGGGAAAATACTTTTTGGTTTTCTTTTCCTTTTTGTTATGGTTAGGAAGATTTTTTTTTTAATATTTTATTTATTTATTTGAGAGAGACAGAGAGAGAGCATGAGAGGGGGGAGGGTCGGGAAGGTCAGAGGGAGAAGCAGACTCCCTGCCGAGCCGGGAGCCCGATGCGGGACTCAATCCCGGGACTCCAGGATCATGACCTGAGCGGAAGGCAGTCGCTTAACCAACTGAGCCACTCAGACGCCCTGGTTAGGAAGATTTTATTCTAAAGTCAAAGAGTAATAAATATAATACATATGATGGAAATACGTATGCAAATATATAGAGTATATAAACAAGATTTATTAGTAAAATATATGCTTATAAAATTAAAATGCTTAAGAATCTGAGCCAATTAAATGTAGATATGTTTGGACTAAAAAAATAAATGTATTTAAAGAATTGAAATGGACTTAAATCTATGCCATAAGTAAGGAGAAAAGAGTTAATTCTTAAGAAAAATCTTGTATACTTGTACAATACATGTATCCTTTCATTAGTTTCAGAGAATTCTTATAAAAATACTGAAAATATCTGAAATAATTAGAAAGAAGAGAAAAGAAATGAAGGCACAGGAACACAAGGAAAAGTTAGTTCAATATACTTCCGTAATGATGAACTACATTAAAAAAAAAAATCCTTCTAGCAGGTCTGAGACCAGGTTTAATTACAATCCTGGAAATCAAGGAGTAGATAAGTTCTGACACTGTCAAAAAATGGTCTAGGAATCTGTCAGTTTTCTTGCAGCTCTGTAGGAATATCATTCTTTCAGTTTTGAGTATAAATTGCTGGAAGTCATAAGTGCTTAACAACATTCAACTGTAGCCTCTGTGACATCCCATTTCAGACAAAGTTCATGCAGTTGAACTTCAAATGAATATTGGCAGAAGATAAAGTAAAAAGTAAGTTGCTGAATATCCCAAAATGAAAAACACCTTTTTAAAAATATGTAGACTATCCAAGTATGCCAGATACCAGGCACTGGATACAACAATAATAGCATCCCTTCTTACAACAACCTTATTAAACCTAGAATTAATTACCTAATGCTTTATTTTACACCTTACCACATTTGGTATTTTTATCAAACACTTCATCCTTTCCTTTCTTGTTTTAAATTTTCAGAAGCTAAATAAAACACTTTTACTGCCTTTGCCACTTTGGTTGGGCTCAATGGGAACTGAAGCTCAAAGTACATGATGAAGTAAAACAATATATTTACTTGATTCTGTGCAGTGGAACAAAACAGTGCTGCTCAAGTCCCTGTATATAGGGAAGGGAGCAGCAGAACCGAGTGAGCAGCAGGAAGGAGTTAAGTATGAATGGACCACTGCAGCCCAGACAAGGTAACATACCTGTAAGAAAGTGCTGTGATGACACAGGATCATTCTGATCTGAGCAATAATAATCACAGTAGTTGTACTATATATCAGAAAGGGGTAACTGTAAAACATATTTCCCATGTCTCTTTCTTTCTCTCACACTACACATGCATAAATAATCTGACAGTGCTGAGCGTTGGAGTGATATGTAGAGAAACATCTACCAAGAGGGAAGCTGGGAGTAGTGATTTTGTAAACTCAGTATCACAGATGTTATAAGATAAAAAAAAAATTATGTATTTATTACTATTACTTAGTTTAATAAGACAGGATATATAGTAATCACATTAAGAATTTGTCTTCATAAACACTGTCAATTGCAAGAGCATTACATTGTTCAAAAGATGTATCATAAAATGATATTCTGCACAATGCTTAACTGAAAGTAATGCATTAGATTCTTCTGTGGTTTCTTTACAATGGTGTAAAGACACTATCACGGGAAAACAAAGGACAGACTAAACTGTGTATTATATCCAAAATATTTTAACACTTAAGACAACTATTTAGAAATCACTATGATTTATTTATATACATGTCACCATAGCTAATACTTCCAAGAAGAAAATCAGTCTGGATTTTTATTTTAAACTTAATAAATCGTCTTTCTCAGACATCTACGCTTGCTCACACATAAATTCTGAGTTTAAAAAGGTTCCAGAAATGCAAAGCATAGTAGGAAAAATTTTAATTATAGGTTTAATCATTAAATTACAGAGGAACTTGATCATAATAATAAAAAGGTTTGTGGCACGAAATTTTAAGGCCCTCTCTTCATTCCTAACCTATGCTCCTAAGGGCAGATTTTTCTCCTGTGTTCTTCCCTTGTCTTGTCAAAACCTATTACTTCATAAAAATGATTTTTTTTCCTACAATCCCCCCTCCCCCCCAAAAAAGGGAACAGTTCCATCAAAGGATAAAACATAGTTAACTTGCTTAGAAACATAATGCTGGAAATCCGTGGAGTTGTAAATCTTGGAATACCACTGGAAAAGGCAAAGAGCATGGAAATGACACTATCAACAGATAACTCCTTTTCAAATGTTGATCAAAAGAAGTCTGGAGGTATTCGGAAGGTATTATATTTCAGTGTACAAAACCTATCTGAAAACTGTGAGTCCTTGAATGTATACCTGATTCTTGTGGCATAAGGAACACAGCATCTGCCAATAAAATCTCTGAAGACTCTGGCCACAGAATTGTGTGTCTCCCTGTAGTGTGGACATTATTATGGAGACTACAGCTTCAGTAGACATGGGTCAGAGCACCCCTGGCAAGGGCTGACAGCTTGCCTTTATGTGCAATTCCACAGAAAATCACCCAATCCCATTTTGGAAGAAATATATTTTTAAGTATTTGTACACTCACATCCAAGAAATAGAAAAAAGTAAAACAAAAACAAACTGCAACCTTTCTCATATCAGAACATTTCTTTAGAAATTTATGTTTATTAAGGATTTTTATATATTTCCCATTTTACTTAAATCTTAAAACTACAAAAATAGCAACACAGACTTACTCCGTCTTTTTCCAACATCTCCCTTGGATGTTGCTGCTTCATTTAGAAGAACCATCCCCATGGTGATAGCAGCATCTATAGTAGTTGTCAAGGAAACAGTAGAAATACATGCGAATCTATTAATTTTTCTGGACCTGGACACCATGTGTTCTGTTCCAGAATGGGTGGGTTACAACTGCACACAGAGCTAGCTATGATTTAACTCTCTCCATCTAACAAAAAATTACCATTCTTCGTGTGTTGCATATGCCTTAATTTTAAAAATAAATAACGTGAAACTGTGAGATTTTGAAGGTCTAACTCTAAATGTTAATTAAGTTCCACGACTTTCATTTTCTTAGCACATAGGAATTATATGGATTCCCATAATCAGTTATATACCATTTCACATTATAGATGTAGATATATACTAGTTATAGTCACAGGGACAAATTTCATCGGCAATCATAGAAAATCACAATATATTTACTCCAGGGCTTGTGTGCATAGCTTTCTTTTTCTTGGCTTCTATTTCATGTGTTGTTTCACAGATTACCTTGTTTAAAGAAATATTTATTAAGGTCCGGTATTGTGTCACTTGGAAATTTTTGTTACCAATTACAAGTCTTACAAAAGCAATAAGCATGTTATAATAAAACGCTCTCACAAATTTAGCAGGATCTTAATTTAGTTAAATTGACAAAATTCTGTACTTAATATGTCTGCTTGCAGCAGGATGAATATATTCATACCGTACTGAAAGATGCCAGAGATTAAGAAAATGATAGGAGCTTTTTACTTTTATTAGAACATTCTTTGCTATGTTATTAAAACAGGTTTGACAAGGACTATTGTTAAGATTTAAGAACTCATCAATTCTGGAAATATATTATGAATTCTGCCCAAATGACTAACAGATTGAAAAATGAAAACTAAAATAATTTTAGCCCAGAAATTCCTCAATTTGGTCAAATTTATTATGGTCTCCTTGTATTCATTTCTACTGCTATATATGTACAACCAGCATCAGTAAGTCTGCTGTAGAGGATATAGCTAAGTGTCTTCTACTCCAAACAGTGAAAGCTACAAGAATATTATTTGGCTATGTCTGTACAATTAAATGGAGGAGGTCAGGGAAAATTCTGCAGAGTAAATATTTCCACTCTATTTTCATAACCATTATATATCAAAATATTGATTAATAATTATAAAGTAATTGAGTCTTTCATGACCATATTATCCAACTTCGGGAAAACAATAAATACCTGACTTCTCCAGTTAGGCATTTATGCTTACAATAATCTCTCTCTATATGAATGGCTTTCAGTCTATTCTATTTAGCAATCTTTTATGGAACCCTTATTGGAGAAAACCAACCAGCCAACCTTGATGGGAAACCTGCTGCATACAAGAGAAAAGCCTCCATCAGCATTATGCAATACCAGCCCCTCCCACTCCCCGTTCTCACACCAAGCCTAACATCCATATATACCATACACTACCAATGAACTTTTAGGGAACCATGATACATAGTTTGAGAACCATTGGAATTTGGGTAATTCTTGAGTTCCTTGAGTTTCAGTCATGTCTTGATGGCCTGAAAAGAGTAATGTAAGAGAACAAATATTTCATTTTACCAGTATGGTAGTCTGTGGACTTAAAGGATTCATTCTTAAAATGTTTTGGACAATCCACTGATAAAAATTCCTTTGAGCCTAGAGTCATAGGACTATGCTAATAATAAAGTGATGGAAAAAAAATGAAAAGTCCCTATCACTCAAACTGCTCATATGTAGGGAATTTCTATTGCTTAGTGGAGCTAAGCTACTGTGACTGTTTAGATCATTAATAAGGAGTTAAATTAGGTTTCCCTTTCATCTTTCTCTGGTTACATCTGTCCAAAATCCAGAAGTAACAAAGTTAAAACCATCACATCAATAAATAGTACCTAATAAAAGTTTATTGGGAGTGTAATAACAGTTTTTAAACTAGGGGTCCCCAAATTCAAGGACTAATATAAAACTCAGGGACATGAAGTTACAGAATAGCTTATTTTTTTTTAAAGATTTTATTTATTTATTTGACAGAGAGAGAGACAGTGAGAGGGGGAACACAAGCAGGAGGTGTGGGAGAGGGAGAAGCAGGCTTCCCGCGGAGCAGGGAGCCCGATCCGGGGCTCGATCCCAGGACCCTGGGATCATGACCTGAGCCGAAGGCAGACGCTTAACGACTGAGCCACCCAGGCGCCCCCAGAATGGCTTATAAAGTAAAAATGAAGAAGCTGTTGACCTTCACAGTGATTGGTTATTACAGTGGGGGTTTCCACACAGGGGATTGGTTACAAGTGATAGATCTCTCATGCCATTTTTAGGAAGATGACTTCAGTTTCTTTTATGATTATCAGAGACATTTAAAAGAAATATCCCAAGTTAAGTTTCACTTATATTCATGAAAAGGGCTAGATTTAGTTTTGTTCATGTGGCTTAAATGATTTTGTCTGCTAAGGGAATTCTTAAGTCTGGTTTCTATTTTGTAAGTCACCTTAACACCCTTTATTATATTCAGGTACAAATTTGAATCTACACATTTGAATATACACATTTGATCTGAAAACTGACACAGGATTCCAGATTATTTTAACTCTAACAAAATACGTTTTGCAAATATTCACAATATAAATGACATTTAAGATGATTTTATGTAGATATTATAAGTAAAATAAATACCACTCCAAATGCTTCTGAAATTCCAGTAATAAAATCATGGGGAAAATGGAACTTTCTATTCCTGGGGAATAAGTTTTACAAAATTAAATGCTTAACAATTTTAATAAAAGTAAAGCCATATGTAAAAATATTTTCAGGATAAAATTTTATATATAAACACCCATGTGCACATATTCACAGATACAATCTCAAGAAAAAGTATGCTTTATTAGGCAAAAGAATACTGGATATTAACTATGGTTACACAAGTATAACATATCTTTATTAAAAGATCTTCATACCATTTTTGACTACTTTTCCTCTGCAAATAGTTAAGTTACAATGTGAAAACTATGTGAATAACATGGTTCTTGTTAGAATTGTTTTTGAATTTCACGCAAATTCACTTTGTGACAGAATCATAGGATTTTCATAAGCATAATCACATTTTATTGCTTTATCTTACTGATGCACAATTGTTTCCAAATGTTTGCTATTATAAATATTCCTACAAGGTTATCTGTTTACATGTACATGTGCAATATTTTCTTTAAGATCTACACTTAGAGGCAGAGTTTTTAGAGAGGGCATATGTGTATTATCAAATTTACTAAGGTACAGTCATATTGTATTTTTCTTATATTTCACCAATAGTTTTGCCAAACTATTGATTTTATCAAACTGATGAGTGACAATCTGTATTAAGATAATGAACTTTGTAAGTTCATTCCTCTTTTTGTTTAACCTTTAGTATATTGCTCTTTTTTTTTTGCTCATTTCCCCATAAGTCTTTTACCCATATTTGTATTTTTTTAATTTGTACGGTGCTTCCATTTTCTGGACGCAAATTGATTCAAGTGTTGTATTTGGATTCTTCCTTTATGTGTTGTCTTATATATATGTATGTATGTGTTTAATACTAATAGCCAACATTTATTTACCCCAACTGTGTGCAGGCAACTGAGCTAAGCTCTGTGCATGGATTTCTATCAGTAAGCCTTCTAACAGTGCTGTGAGGTGGGTACTGTTTTAGTCTGACTTATAAATTGGGATAATGAAAATTAGAGATCAATAACTGGCACAAGGTGTTCAGTAGTGCTGGAGCCAGAATTCAAACCAGGGCTATCTGAGCCACTGCCCATCTGCTCTTAACTACAACACAAGAGAAGTCTCCTCTCCTTTTTTCTTTTTATATATTAAAACCTTAGTATGTTTGACATAAGACATTGTGTAAATTTAAGGGGTACAACATATTAATTTGATATATATTGTAATTTGATTGCCATTGTAGTGATAATTATCACCTCTATCATTACATAATTATCCTTTTTTAAAGGTTGAAATAACTAAGTTCTAGACTCTTAACAAATTTGATTATAGTACAATATTGTTGTCTATATTCATTTCACTGTGCATTAATTCTCTATGGTTTATTTGCTACCCATTGTTAACTTTATACCCTTAGTTGTCTTATCACCCTTCCTACCATCCTGTGGTAACCACCATTTTACTGTTTTGACAAGTTTGGCTTTTTTTTTTTTTTTTTTTTTTTTTATTTGACAGAGAGAGAGAGTGAGAGCGCAAGCCAGGAGACAGAGGGAGAAGCAGGTTCCTCACTGAGCGGGGAGCCTGACATGGGACTCGATCCCAGGACCCTGGGATCATGACCCGAGCCGAAGGCAGCCGCTTAACCAACTGAGCCACTCAGGCGCCCCGACAAGTTTGGCTTTTTAAAATTCTGCATATAAGTGATACCATACAGTAGTTGTCTTTCTTTGACTGATCTCACTTAGCATAATGTGCTCAAATTCCATCCATATTGTTGCAAACAGCAAGACATCCTACTTTTTCATAGCTGAACAATATTTGTGCATCAGTTTTTTTTTTAACCCTTCATTTATCAACAGACACTTAGGTTGTATCCATATCTGGCTATTCTAAATAATGCTGCAGTAAACACAGAGGTGCATGTATGTATCTAAACTAGTGGTTTTGGACACATACCCAGAAGTGCAATTGCTGGATTATATGGTAGTTTTATTTTTAATTTTTGAGGAAACTCCATACTGTTTTTCCATAGTGGCTGCACCAATTTACATTCCCATCAACAGAGCACAAGGATTCTCTTTTCTCTACAGCCTCACCAACATTTATTTATCTTTTTGATAACAGGCTTAAATTATAACAGAGTGAGGTGATATCTCATGGTGGTGTTGATTTGCATTTCCCTGATGATTAGTGATGTTGAGCATCTTTTAATATATCTGTTGGCATTTGCATGTCTTCTTTGGAAAAATGGCTATTTAGTTCCTCTGCCCATTTTTAAATCAGGTTGTGTTTTTGTAATTGAGTTGCATGAGTTCTTAATATATTTTGGATATTAACCCCTTATCTGATATATGGGGTTTGCAAAAATTTTCTTGCATTCTGTAGGTTGCTTTTTCATATGTTGTTTCTTTGGCTTTGCAGAGCCTTTAAATCTGGTGTAGTCCCATTTTTTTCTATTGTTGTCATGTTTTTGGTGACATATCCAAAAAATCATTGCCATCAAGACCAGTGTCAATGAGCTTCTTCCCTATATTTTCTCCTGAGTTTTATAGTACCAGATCTTATGTTTAAGTCATTTGGGTTCACTTTTCTGAGTGGCACAAGATAGGGGTCCAATTTCATTCTTCTGCATGTGCTTATCCATTTTCTTAACACTATTTGTTGAAGAGACTGTATTTTCCCCACTGAGTGTTCTTGGATACCTTGTCAAATATTAGATTTTATATGCAGGAGTTTAATTTTGGGCTCTCTGTTCTATTCCCTTGGTCTCTGGGTCTGTTTTTTGTGCCAGTACAATACTGCTTTAATTACTATAGATCTGAAGAATTGTTTGAAATCTAGAAGTGTGATACCTCTGGCTTTGTTCTTTTACCTCAGGATTGTTTCTTCTATTTCTGTAAAGAATGCCTTTACATTTTTTTTATAAAGATTTTACTTATTTATTTGACAGAGAGAGACAGCGAGAGAGGGAACACAAGCAGGGGGAGTGGGTGAGGGAGAAGCAGGCTTCCTGCGGAGCAGGGAGCCCGATCCGGGGCTCGATCCCAGGACCCTGGGATCATGACCTGAGCCGAAGGCAGACGCTTAACGACTGAGCCACCCAGGCGCCCCAGAATGCCTTTACATTTTGATGAGGATTGCATTGAATCTATAGATGGCTCTGGGAAGTACAGACATTTTAACAATATTGTTTGGATCCATGAATGTAGAATGTACTTCCATTTGTTTGTGTTCTGATTTCTTTCAGCAAAGTCTTGTGGTTTTGTTGTACAGATTTTTAATTTCCTTGTTTAAATTTATTAAGGTTTTTTTGATTTTGATGTTATTGTAAATGGGATGGTTTTATTTCTTTTCAGATGTTTCATCAGTAGTGTAAAGAAATGCAACTCATTTCTGCAAGTTGATTCTGTATCCTGCAACTTTACTGAAATTGTTGATTAGTTGCAACAGTTTTTTGGTTCAGAGTTTGGGATTCTCTCTATGATACTGATATAGATATATATAAGCTCATATCATCTGCAAGTAGCAACAATATTACTTCTTTTCCAATTTAGATGCCTTCTATTTCTTTGTCTTGATTGTTCTAGCTAGGACATCCAGTATAGTATTGAATGAGAGTGGTGAGAGTGGGCATCCTTGTCTTGTTCCTGATCTTAGAGGAAAAGCTCTCAATATTTTCCATTGAATACAATGTTAGCGGGGCGCCTGGGTGGCTCAATCGGTTAAGTGTCTGCCTTCAGCTCAGGTCATGATCTCAAGGTCCTGATATCGAGCCCCATATAGGGCTCCCTGCTCCGCAGGAGTCTGCTTCTCCCTCTGCCTCTCCCTCCCCCTACTTTTGCTTCCTCTCTCTCTCGAATAAATAAAATCTTTTAAAAAAATACAATGTTAGCGATGGGTTACTTGTATATGGCTTTCATTATGCTGAGGTATGTTCTGATGTTCTGACATATCCAATCCATTAAGGATTTTTATCATGAAAGGATGTTGTATTTTGTCAAATCTTTTTCTGCATCTATTGAGATGAACACATGATTTTTATCTTTCATTTTATTGATGTTATGTATTACATTTATTGATTTGTGTGTTGAACCATCCTTGAATTCTAGGGATAAGTCCCACTCGGTTATGGTGTATAATTCTTTTTAAGTGTTCTTGAATCTGGTTTACAGATAGTTTGTTGACAAATTTTTGTATTTGTAGTCATCAGGGATATTAGTCTATAGTTTTCTTTTGTTGTAGTGTCCTTATTTGGTTTTAGGATCAGTGTAATGCTGGCCTCATAGAATGAGTTTGAAAATGTTCTATTCCTCAATTTTTTGGCAGAATTGAGAAGGATTGGTATTAATTCTTATTTAAGTGTTAGGTACAGTTCTCCAGTGAAGCCACTTGGTTCTGGGTTTTCTGTGTTGGGAGGTTTTTGATTACAGATACAATATTTTTACTCATATTTGATCTGTTTGTATTTTCTCTTTCTTCCTGATTCAGTGTTGGCAAATTATGTTTCTAGAAATGTATCCATTTCTTCTACATTATGTAATTTTTTGGCATATATTTATTCATAGAAGTCTGTTATGATCCTACATATTTCTGAAGTATCAGTTCTAATATCTCCACTTTCATTTCTGATTTTGAGTCTTTTTTTCTTGGGTTAGCTAAAGGTTTGTCAATTTTGTATCTTTACGAAGAATCCGCTCTTAGTTTCATTGGTCCATTCTATTGATTTTCTGGTCTTTATTTCATTTATTTCTACTTTGTACTTCCCTTCTTCTGTTACCTTTGGACTTAATTTGTTGTTCTTTAGTTTTCTGAGGTATAAAGTTAGGTTGTTTACTTGAGATTATAATTTCTCAATATATGCATTTGTTGCTATAAACTTACCTCCCAGAACTGTTTTTGCTATATCCCATTAGTTTGGTATGTTGTATTTCCATTTTCATTTTATTGAAAATATTTTTAAATTTCCCTTTTGATTTCTTTTTGACCTACTGGTTGTTTAGAGATATGTTGTTTAGTTTCCACATATTTGTAGATTTCCTAGATTTCCTCTTATTGATTTATAGTTTCATACCATTGTGGTCAGAAAGGATAGTTGGTATAATTACAATCTTCTTAAATTTGCTAATATGTGCTGTGGGTCTTATGAAATCATTTATCCTGGGGAATGTTCCATGTGCACGTGACAAGACAATGTGTTTTATGCTGTTGGATGGAATGTCCTATGTCCATTTGTTCTAAAGTATGGTCCAATTCTAACATTTTCTTGTTGATGATCTATCTGGATAGGTCTATATATTGCTGACACTGGGTTACTGAAATTCCCTACTCTTACTGCATTGTGTTCTATTTCTCTATTCAGATCTGCTAGTATTTGCTGAATATATTTTGCTGCTCTGATATTTTGGGTGCATATATATTTACATTTGTTATGTCTTCTTCATGTATTGACCACTTTATCATTATATAATGATTTACTTTGTCTCTTGCTAACATTTTTGGCTTGAAGTCCATTTTGCCCAATCTAAGTATGGCTAGTCCCACTTTCTTTTGTTTACACTTGCTTAGAATATCCTCTTCCATTTCTTTATATTGAGCCCACGGGTTAGAGCTGAAATGTCTCCTACAGGCAGCATATATTTGGGTCTTGCTTTTTAAAAAAATCTGTTCAGCTAGTCTGTGCCTTCTGACTGGTGATTTCAATCCACTTACATTTAGCATGATTAGTGATTGATATATAAGGACTTACTACTGCCATCTTATCTTTTGTCTTCTGGATGTTTGTATCTCCAATGTTTCTTTTTCCCTGTTTCTTTGTAAATTTGTGGTTTTCCATGTAATTTGTTGTCTCCCCCCTAAGTCCTCCTCCATTTTTTTTGTTTCCTGTCTGTAGATTTTTAACTTGTGGTCATCATGTGGCTTAGATAAAACATCTCATATTAGTTGCTATCAGTGGGAAAAAAAAAAAAAAAAAACCTTTTCTTGATTCACCCATAAAAGTTCTACCCCTTAGTCCTCACCTTTTTATTTATTTATTTTATTTTTTTTTTAAAGATTTTATTTATTTATTTGACAGAGAGAGACACAGCGAGAGAGGGAACACAAGCAGGGGGAGTGGGAGAGGGAGAAGCAGGCCCCCTGCAAAGCGGAGAGCCCGACGCGGGGCTCGATCCCAGGACCCCGGGATCATGACCTGAGCCGAAGGCAGACGCTTAATGACTGAGCCACCCAGGCGCCCCCTCACCTTTTTATTTTTGATGTCACAAAATATCTTTTTATGCTGTGAATTCATTAAAAAATTGCAGTAGCTATGATTATTTTTAATATTATTTCCTTTAATCTTTATATTAAGTGGTTAACATACTATTCTATTATAAAGTTACAGTTTTCTATCACCTTTATCAGAGTTTTGTGGACTTCCATTTTTTTCTGTGTCTCTAATTAACATCTTTTTATTTCAACTTGAAAAACTCCTTTCAGCATTATTTATAAGACAGATCTGGTGGTGTTGAGCTTCTTCAGCCTTTATTTCTCATTCATATTTGAAGGACAATTTTATGAGATAAAGTATTCTTTATTTTTTTTTTTTTTTTTTTTAAAGATTTTATTTATTTATTTGAGACAGGGAGAATGAGAGGGAGGAGGGTTAGAGGGAGAAGCAGACTCCCCGCCAAGCAGGGAGCCCGATGCGGGACTCGATCCCGGGACTCCAGGATCATGACCTGAGCCGAAGGCAGTCGCTTAACCAACTGAGCCACCCAGGCGCCCCTATGAGATAAAGTATTCTTGACTGGTAATTTTAATCTTTCGATACTTTGAATAGGTTATTCTACTCTCTCCTGGCCTATACAGTTTCTGCTGAGAAATCCATTGATAACTTAATGGGGGATAGCTTAATCCTTTCTAGGTTATTTTCCTTTTTCCCTGGCTGCCTTTAAGATGATTTCTTTATAATTGATTTTCAACACTTTCTTGGAGCTCTTTTTGCATTGAGATAATAAGATGTTCCCTTAACTTAGTAGACTTATATGTCTAGTTTCTTTCCCAGGTTTAGGAAGTTCTCAGCTATTACTACTTTAAATAAACTCTACCTCCTCCTCCTCTTCTCCTTCTGGTATACCAATTATGCTGATATTTGCTTGTCTGATAGAGTAATAACTCTTTAGGGTTTCTTAACTTTTTAAAAATGTTAGTTCCCTCTTCTTCCAACTGAGTCATTTCTAAATTCCTATCCCCCAACTTGCTTATTCTTTCTTCCATCTGATGTGCCCTATTTTCTATGCTTTCTAATGTATTCTTTATCTCATTTATTAAGTTTCTCAGCTCCAGAATTTGTTTCTTTTTTTTTTAATTTAAATATCTTTGTAAAGAACTCCTGTTCATTAATTTTATTCCCGAGTTCACTGAATTGCCAGAGTTTTCTTGTAGCTAATTAAATTTCTTCATTCTTATGAAAAAATTTTGAATTATCAGTTAGATTATAATATTCCATGCCTTGAAGTTTGGTTGTTGAATTATCCTTTTTGTGATACCATATTAGTATGATTTTTCACAGTCTCTAATGAAATGTGCCTCTGCTGTTCCATTTGAAGTACCACCCACTTTCTTGTTTACTTTATTACATGCAGTTCAACAGCCTGGCAATTAGAAAACTTTATCTTGTTTTCCAGAAGGTGGTGCTACAGCACAAGTTTTTGGGCTTTCTTATGAGAGATGGCTTTCACTGCTACCCTCAGGAGCAGGCCTGTAAAAAGAACTGTGTTTAAAAAAAGAACAAAAAAGCAAACAAACAAAAAACTGGTGGCAGAGTCTGAGTAGGTATGGGCTTAGCACCTGGAGCTTTGGGAGTACCCTTGAGCCAGTAAGAGAATCCTCCAGGGGTAAAATCCCAGAGGTCCATGGGCTGACCTTCTGCTGAAATCCTGGAGCCTATTGCAGGAAACACTTTTAAGACCCTTTGATGTTCTTGTCTGCCTTTTTCCCTTTACTCTTCCTCCCCCCAGTCATAAGGTTCCCCCTCAGAGAGCTGGGTGTTGTTGGTCCCTGCAGCCTGCACTGCCAGGCCATCTGTCCCTCACCACTTTGCTTTTCCACCTCTTCTGCCAGAGATGTAGTTGCTATTGCTTGCCACCCTCCAAGCCTAGCAGGTGGCAGTGTTGCCCTGGGGCAGAAGGGCAGCTTGGTATGTTTTCCTCTTTTTTTCTCTGCCCCCAAACTTGTCTCTGTTCTGTTCTGACTCTGCCAGTTTCTTCTATCAGGCTGGTGGGATCCCCAAAATACTCCATCTCCAGTTAGTGTAGCAGTTTTTCACTCTCCACATTACCTTTTCTGATGGCAACAGGTGGACAAACTCCTTTGGATCCAGCCCTCTCTGAATTCCTATTCACTGACTATAGGGGATACAGAGGGGTGTCCTGGTGTATTGAGCAGAGGTACTTTTGTTTGGTTACAGATGTCCAATTACTTCTAAATCAAAAAGCAAAAGGAACAACTCATATTGTGATGATGTTGACCTCATTCTTTTTTTAAATTGCTTTGTTATGCAGAGTTATTTTAATGTGACAAATTATATATCTTTCCCTTTGAATTTTGTGGTTTCTTGCTTATGAAATCCCTACCCCTAAATCTTAAAAACATTCTCTTTCTTAGTATCTTTAAGTCAGGTAGTGTCATTCTTCTGTTCAGAACAATTTAAAAGCTTTCCATGTCACTCTGAATAAACAAGACTTCAAAATGGCCTCTAGACCATACATGATTTGCACCCTGATCCACAGCCTATACTTGTCTGCTCTTGTTTGCTCTTATCTTGTCCTACTAGCTATTTTTCCAACAAAACTGGACTCTCTACCTCGGCATCTTTGTACTTGATATTCCCCTGCTTAATGCTCTTCTCCCAAATATCCACATAACTCACTTCCCTTTTAGTTTCTGCTCAAATGACATCTTATCAGAAAAGCCTCCTCCAACCTCTCTACTTTTTCCTGTTTTTTCTCTGCAACATTGTTTTTGAAAGAAATTTCACATTCAATTTTTTTTTAAGTTACTGTCTTTCTCCTGCCACTAGAATGTTAGCCCCCAAAAAGGAAATTTTTGTTCATCATCTCATTCATTGCCATACAACTCTTTGACACAGATTTCCTCTTCTTCAGTTTCCAAATAAGGAAAATGAAGCAGAGAGGTCTGAATAATTTATGAAAAGCCACAAAACTAGTAAGTGACAGTTGCCAATCAAAAAAAAAACATAAAAGAAATGAGGTAGGATGATATTGTAAGGTTAGATGAAAATGATAGAGAGAGGCAAAGGAACAAAATAGCTGAAAATGCAAGGATAGATAATAAAGTTAACAGCAAGTATCTTGAGGTAATAAGGTTGTGGACTTTTGCTTTACTTACCACACCCTACAGAGCAGTAATTTGCCAAGTTTTTCTTTAAAGGCCTAGAAAGTACAGCTGACCTTGAAAATCACAGGTTTGAACTGTTGGGATCCACCTGTATGCAAATGTTTTTGTTACTGTAGTACAGTATTATAAATGTAGTTTCTCTATGATTTTCTTAATATTTTCTTTAGCTTTATTTGTAAGCATACAGTATATAATATATATCATATTACAAAATATGTATTGATTGTTATCAGTAAGACTTCCAGTTAACAGTAGGCTATTAATAAATTTTTGAGGAGTAAAAAGTATTATGTGGATTTCTAAATGTGTGTGGGGGAGGGGTCGGCGCCCCTAACACTCACACTGTTCAAGGTTCAACTATAAATACTTATGTCTGTGCAAGCTGTATGATGTATGGCTACTACTCAACTCTGCTGTTGTAGTGCAAAGTAATCATAGCCAATTCAGAAATGAATAGGTGTGTCTATGTTCCAATAGAACTTTATTTACCAAAATAGTAGACAGACTGGATTTGGCACTTATTGGTCCTAGTTTATCAACTGTTGTTACAGAGGATCCAAGGCAGTGCCAAAGGCATATAAACTGTTATATCTGAGAGGAAATTAGTTTTATTTACTTGAAAATAAATGCAAGAACTTAGTAAATACAGTGCATACAATCCCAAAGTAGGATTTAAAAACAAAGGAATGACTAGTTATATGGTTGTGTATAACTCCAAGGTAAAATACTCTATTCTAAAGCAGTAGGGTCAAGAAACAAGTGTGATCTTGTCTTCAGAATATTTCCTGCAAACTTGAGTTTTCTAGGCTTTACCAAAAAATAAGTGTGAACCTACTTTAAACTTGATAGTTGTAATTAAGATGTATGAATTACAGTAAAATGGCTTTAAACTAGCCAATTTTCCCTCTCTTTTATTTAAAGATAACTTTTTAAATTAAGGCCTTTGAGTATTGAGAATTATTATTTAACTTATTTAACTTAAGTTCCAATATATCAATGAAAAAAAGTTTTGGTTAAAAAAGGGCCTACATAAGACTTATCATTTGGAAAAAAACCCCACATCTGTAATATAATTTTTAGGTAAAGTATTACTTTTTAGAAAGAGGTAAAAGCTAGATGATGATCTGTCAGACTTGATGTGTAGGGCTTCCTTCACTGAGTAGAGGGTTGAATGACTCAGCACAAATCTGAGAGTTTCGAGTTTCCATGTTTAACTCTGGAGTAACAGCTAATTTTCTGCCATTAAACTGTGAGTGTGGCCATTTTGGCTGTGTCTTATTGAAGAGTCCCAACATTAGGATAAGAGATGGAACTATATAGTGGATGAACTATGTTTCTGAGACTTTTTCTATTGTTCTGAGTTTGCTAATGCCTATGTATACACACACACACACACGCACACTCCAGTCTACTTCATGTATTACTTTCACATTTGTATTGAATAATGTCACAGCAATATATACTTACTACTGTGCACACCTGAGTTTCTCTGCTGAATCTGTCAATCACCTTTTACCAATTAAAAAGCCAAAATATTGACATAATCCCACATAAAACAGAAGCTGCTATTTGTATAAATTATATATAGCACCCAGAGGCACTGAGCATCCTACTGAACGAGTAACAAATACATTTGCACTATATTATGATCTATTCTCAGTTGTACATGATGTTTACTGTTACTTCTAGGAAGAGAATGAGGAATGTCAATTTAAAGATAAATGAGAACAGATGTCAAAAAAATGTTGACATATTATAGAAGACTTAGAGATCTAAATTTAAAATTATCTTCAGTTTGTATCCATCATTAATTTATATGTAGTATGTTTTTCCTTGGATATATCATACTAAAACATTTGCTCTCTATCACAGATTGAAAACAAATGCAAAGTAAAATAATATTTATAATAAATGGAAAACAAATGTATTTCTCAGAGAAAAAGCAAATGTGGTTTTTATAAGTGTATATATATATAAGTATATATATATAAATATTTTAAAATTATTGCTAGTGTACCCTTTGTCTTTTATATTAGCACTTCTACTTCCAAAAGATGTTTATCTCATGTCATCATCTTGAGACCCTAGAACTTGAAGGATGTGGAGATCTAAGGGACAGATCAGAGTTTTAAAAAAGTAAAAGCCAGTCCTAGAACTCATGTATCCTGTATCAACTAGCACATACAGACCACATTTTGGTGAATTCAGATAAGGTTCAAATTTCTTAGCAAGGTATGGGAAGATTTTCATTATCCATCCAAAGTAACCTTTCATCAATTTTCTCTTAAGCATTTGTGAATATTCTCTCTCATTTTATGTTTTTGTATCTGCCGGACCTTCTACTAGAATATTACCATTCATTCTCTGTCTGGGAAACTCCTTTTTCCACTGTATCAAAACCAGCTGAAAAGTCAGTACAAGTTCTCTAGGCAGTGAGTTGCTCCTTCTTTTGTGCTTCCAAGCACTCATTATAACATTTGTTACACTAAATTATTTTTCTATCAGTCCACCTTCTTGTAAACAGCAAATATCTTACATTTGCATCAGGTATTAAAACATAACTGAATGAAAAATAAGTAACAACAAATTTTTACTGGGAAAAATAAAAGGATTATATAAGTTATTCTTAGTTCACATATTCCATATTAAAATGCTGTGATATTTCTTACTCCTTTTTTATATAGTTTTCTCTAGTGAACTAATTAGGACTGTTTGTTTTTCTTCCCCCCCCCCCCAAACAAGGTACTGAGAAAATAAAACACTACTAATAGGGAGAAAAATCTTATTTTTAGTAAATATGAATCTATAACCTATGACATCAAATGACTCCATCTGTTCTTAGGTTTTTTCAACAAAATTTTGCATTCAGCAATTGCACCTAATGATTTGGCTTACTAAATCAGAAGGAGAAAAGCAAAAAGCAGGCATATTCTCTCTAGATAAACAAAAAGTGACCATCTGGAATTTACTTTTTTTTTTTTTTGTATGAAGGAAAAAATACACATGCAAATTACAAAAAAAAATACATGGTAAGTTTAAAAAGTATCAGTAGAGTCTGCCAAGTGAAAGTAAAATCAGAAATTATTACTTTGGCTACTTTTTAACTTTCACCAATTTTAAAGAGTCCACCATTTTAACAGACATTTTCTCTTTTTCAGTTATCTGTACAACAAACAAACCAAGAGAATAAAGCAACAAGTAACTATTGGTAGCATAAAGAGAATAAGTACTATTAAATCTGTTATTTATTACTGTTAAAAATCTACATGGAAGACTTCATATTGCCTGTGAAATTTCTTTGCATCCTAAATCTCAGCCTGATGTCAATGAGCCATGAAATGAAACCCTGGAGAATTCCTGCCATACAATAATGATCTCAACATAGCTTTTTGCTAGGTACTCCTGATGTGTTTCACAGACTAGCTGCTTTGAATAAAGTATACTGCTAAAATGCCATATCATAGATTGAAATAGGATAGAAAAGAAAACAAAAGCCTACAATATATAAATAAGAGCTAAAATGTTACCTGTAATAAATAGTTTGTTTCCTAACAATATGCTTCAACACAAATGTATTTTGCCTCATAAGTACATTTATATAATGGAGAGATAAGTGAAGAGTAGAGATGGTCTTCCTTTATTTTCCAATGAGGAGGAGATGATCCAATACACAGATTTGGAAATATTTCATTTTCTCACCCAAGGCACCTCTGATGTGCATAAAGTATGAATCTCTTACCGTATTAAAGTTAGAAAAGAGAAAGCTGGCACATACTGATCAAGATCACAAAACTTGAGAATGTTAATTCAAATACTGATATTTCCGCTTTTAATCTATGAGACACACTACAGCAAAAACATACTCATACTAGTAGCTTCTTAATAAAGCACACAGGTAACTGCAAGCCAGAAATGGGCTGAAGATATGCACAATTCCACATATGCACACAAGTATGTGTAAAGGGTGGAAGAAATACAAATGTAGAACTGATGAGAAAATAAAAGGGGAAAAAAAAAAAAAAAACAGCCTGTAGTGAGTACTCGATGCTTTTTGTGTGCTATCTCATTTACTTCACACGGAAATGCCATGTGGTTACTTGGCTAATCCTGATTTTATAAATGAGGAAGTCTGTGAGCTTCTTGAGAATTCAAAGTGCTTTAAGCACTCCTACCGCTTTCGTCCACTACAATTAATAGAAGACTCAGTATATACCAACACCTGACACACTGTCCAGAACATATTATGCAAATAAAATGGATTACTTAAAAAGCTGAAGGTAGAAAATACATACTTGGTAGTGAATTAAAAAATGCACTGTTATAAGGTAGAGAAATACAAAAACCTTAATGATATTAAAGAGGGGCGCCTGGGTGGCTCAGTTGGTTAAGCGACTGCCTTCAGCTCAGGTCATGATCCTGGAGTCCTGGGATCGAGTCCCGCATCGGGCTCCCTCCTCGGCAGGGAGTCTGCTTCTCCCTCTGACCCTCCTCCCTCTCATGCTCTCTGTCTCTCATTCTCTCTCTCTCAAATAAATTTTAAAAAAATGATATTAAAGAGAATTGTTTCCTTCCAGATTAAAAGTAAAAACTTCAAGATGGCATGACTGACATTTATTCATGAAATCCTGTACCACAGACCATAATAACATATATAAAACTTAACCAATAGACCATGAAAAAGAAAAGTGAATTCTAATCCTAGTTCTTCCTTCAACTTAAAGCAAGTCAATTAAATTTTGTGGGTTTTAGTTT
The DNA here is from genome assembly GCF_002201575.2 of Neomonachus schauinslandi. Lineage (NCBI taxonomy): Eukaryota > Metazoa > Chordata > Mammalia > Carnivora > Phocidae > Neomonachus > Neomonachus schauinslandi. The sequence continues at coordinate 22,824,671 of NC_058404.1, forward strand.
TCCCACCTATAAAATGAGTTTTGGACCTAGATGAGTTCTAAGATTCCTTAAAGATTTAAATAGCTCTGATTATATAAAATACTGAAAATTTGGGCTAGATTACTTCAGTTGAATATGAATCTTAGTAACCAGGAAAGTAATCAAATTTTCTAAACAATTCTACAGGCACACTTTAAATCCTGATGATGACTCAATATGTTCAACATTATAAATTTAACCTTCAAATATTTCTCAAGACACACAAACCTTAGTGCCCCCCCCAAGATACAGTTGTTTACCCAAAGAGTAACTTTATTTCATTCTAAGAGTATTCAGAGATTGGTTTTAATTAGGCACTTTAACCTTACCTCTCTCCTACTTTATCCTGTCTTCTTTGCCCTTCTACCACCAAACATAAATTGTACTCAATTATCTGATTCATAACATTTAGTCTGGTATGTTCCAAAAAGACATGTCTAACCATCTTAAATCTCCCTCTTCTGACTTATAGTACTGTTTAAGGGAACTAGTAGTAAGCTAGTATTTTAAAATTCTGCTTTTTATATTTTAGGACACTTTTTTCTCCCTGTTAGGATCCAATAGGGTAAAACCACACAAAACTCCACGAAAAGACGTTAGCCAAAGATAACCCAATGCAGAGCAAAAGCTATACTTCGCAATTCAACAGTCAGTAAAAAAAGAGAAAATTATAGGCTGTTAATGACTCAGAATAAAAACAAAATTAAATACGAAATAATTAGCAAAGGAACTAGAAAGTAACATAGTAAAGTTTAAAATTTAATATCTTTTTAAAATCTTGATAATTATTGTCATGAAAAAAAGTCAATTTGATAGCATGCAACTTCTGTCCTTTTCAATCCATCAGTATTTTTAAGGATACTTAGTACCAGAATAATGTGTGACTCTGCCACGAACTGAGCTTGGCTGCTTCCGTGAATGTAGCTCTATAAAACAAGACAAAGAAGCAAAAATCACAATCTAGAGAAAAACAGATCAAAAAGTAAGTTGGGGTTTTTTTTTTTTTTTTGGTATTTTTAATTTTATACCATGAAGGGAAATAATAGAAAAAATCTGAACTATTTATAATTCTTTTGAATAAAATAATTAACTAGAAATAACGAATATGTTGGTTGATATTACTGTAATTTGTAGAAAGCAACTTAGTATCAAAAGAAAATTTAATATAACTTGTTAAAAGGTTTACCACAAACACAAGCATACAATGTAATGATTATTCCACAGTTACTATAAGATGTAAGATACAAATTAGAGCAACTAAGTTTATCTTTAAGGAAAAAAATGACCTATCAAATATTAAATTGCTCTTTTCCACATTATCAGAGTTTTAAAATAAGATACCTTTATAAATTTATTCATTCCATTAGAGCATTTAAATTGGCTTTTTTTTAAAAAAATTGTTTTACCACACTAAGATATGTACAGTTTTCCATACCTAGTAAGAACTATTAATAGCTGATGCCAATCAATTACAGAAAATATGACACAAATCTCAATCTAGGATATTTTACTGCTTAAAAAACTGACTTCCATTATTTCTGCTGTTAACTTCTTACGAAAATTAACTGCTATGCAGTTGCTTTAAATACAAATCCTTTTCTAGGTTATCTGATTATCAAAAAAAAAAAGTTTGGAGAAAAAAAATAACATCTATGATATAAATCAATGTCCTCAAATTTTTTACCACATTTGAAGCATAGTTATCATTTGAGAGGTTGTTTTTATTTTTGACAATAAATACAGATGAAAGCATACCTGAAGTATGCTCTTACGAAGGGTACCTAGGAATCAGAAAATTATTCCTTCTTGGCCTTAATACTGGACATGTCACCAAATTTCTCAGAAACTCAATATCCGTTCATCTATAAAATCGGGAACTGAATTAGATGATTTCTGTGATCTTTTTGAAGTATATAAAGTCTTCTATGTTTTTTCATAAATTGTGTCTTGGTATTTTCATTAAAGGCTGTTTTTTCTACTCTGACCTAAACGGTCTTTGTTTCTATCTCTAATATCAGTAATTCATAGGGCTGCTGCCTTATCCAAAGATATGTTTAGGTATGTTCTTTAAGCCCAGCTTCAAGCAAACTGACTAAAAGAGACTTGGTCGTCTAATAGTTTTCACTAACATACTCCACTTGAAAGTCTAAAACTTAAAGTGGTCCAAACCAAAGTTTTGATTCTATCCCAGAATTGGCAACATAATTTTTCCAGTTGTTTAAACCAAAACCTTGGAATCATCTTAGTCTATTCTTCTCTCCTCCCTCCTCTCTTCTTCTATCTCTAATCATTCAGAAAATACCACTGACTCTACTTTAAAAATCCATTCCAAATTCAACCAGTTGTAACTATTTCCAGGAAGCACTGGCAAAAGTGCCCACGGGGGGTGCCTGGGTGACTCAGTTAAGTGTCCAACTCTTGATTTCAGCTCAGGTCATGATCTCAGGGTTGTGTGATTGAGCCCCAGGCTCAATGCTCAGCGGGGAGTCTGTTTCTTTCTCTCTCTCTCCCTCTGCCCTTCCCCTGGCTCACACTCTCTCCCTCTAAAATAAATCTTAAAAAAACAAAACGAAACAAAAACCCAAGTGCTCAAGGATCAAGGTCAGACTTACTGTCTGGTCTAAGCAGTCACCATCTCTTGCCTAGATTATTGCAATATCCTCCTTTCTTCTCCCTGCCTCTGCCCTAAAGTCTATTTGCCAGCCAAATTAATCCTGCTAAAACTAATGAGAAACTATCATTAGCCTAACTCAGAATCCTTCAATTCTTGAATGTGTGAGAAAAATATTATATGATATAATCTGTTATCTGCTTCTAATCACAATTCCAAAGAATCTACATATCTCCAATTAAAAAATAGTTAAGACTAAAAAAAAATCTAAAGTTGGTTCTTAGAGACTTACTTCACTATACCCGATCTAGAATACTTGTGGGCTTACTTCTTGTTATACATGAGGCAGTATAGAGTAAAGGCTTGGAGAAAGTCCTGAATCTGCTACTTACTAGCTGTGTTATCCTGAACAAATTACTTAACCTCATATCTTTCATTGGACTAGGAAGATATTCCTCAAAATACTGCCCTGAAAATTAAGTAAGATAATGTCATGGTAAGTAATTAGCACAGCATCTGGCTTTCTTTGTAGTACATAATCAAAAATAACCAAGGACAAATCATCTTAGTCTCTATTCTAAACTATTTGTATCTTTCAAACATTAGACAAACATGCTTAAATACCATTCAGAAATTATTTTATTTACACAGGTGAATTTAGTTTGTTGAACTGATATTTTAAAAAGATGATAGGAACTTATCAAAAAAAAAATTTGACTTTTATCCATCTCTTTAGTCATTGAAATCACTTTAAGACCACATACCCTGAAAGATTTCAGGATTTAATAAAGTAGAATTCATCTGATAAATTTTTACTGAGCAATTTTTATTACCAGGTATTAATTTAGGCAATGGGGAGCCAGCATAACAAAACAGAAAACAACCAAGCCCCCCCTGCAAAACTATGTTTTCATGACTCACACATTCAAACTGTGAGAACACTATTTGTCTACCAAAGTAAACAGAAAGATTATTGGCACACAATAAAAGCCATAAGAGCAAACACAAGAATACAAACACAAATAATAAAGAAATATATAAGCACAAACATGCCAAAGGCTTGGGTGTTGACCTTAGAAATAGTTACCTTTAATTTATGGGGCCACCCAAAGCAATGACTTAATCCAATTAAAATGAACTAATGCTTGATTTTTAAGTTGGTCTTAAAATATTGTATTTAATGCACAACTTTCAAAATCCTTTGAAAGAAATAACAACTAATAAATTCCTTTGTAGCTTTAGCATGATTAACATCTTTTCCCTTTCTTATTTTTACCAATTCTGATAAGTATTAGTAACTAATGGTAATTTCATCCTAAGTATATACACACAACACATTTACAGAATGATGCAGGGGCAAGAAGGAAATCTGCATGGTCTCAGATACTTGATACATATCTATTTTTTTTCCATGGAGATAAAATGTTTTAACAAACCATAAAAATATTCTTCTCTTGACCAGTCCATTGAACACTTATTTATAGAGCATATAAATCAAAATCAAATGAAAGACTGGCTCATAAAAATTTTTTTATCAGAAAGTTCCTTATCATGATACCACCTAAAGGCCAATTTTATTAAGAAGAAAAATTAGAGGATTTGAATTTTGCATAGCATAATATAAATAATATATATGAATAACACTTTTAATTTCAACTAACATCCTTGAAAATAAAAAATAGTTATGTTTTGTTTAATACAATGGTTCTAATACCTCTTTTAGAAGAATATCAGAAAAGGAAATAGAAATTAAGCTAAATATAGTATAGGTCAGTAGAAAAAAGGAACCTCATTCCATTTAACTTAATCCTAAATACTTGGGAAAATGCTATCTGTCATTCTGCTCTGCTTTTTCAATATTGTTTTAAAATTGTGTTGGTACTGAGTAATCAGTAAGGGGTCCTTTTATACACTTAAATATTCTGAAAATAACTGGCTCGTGTGGACCAACAGTTTGTTGTCTGAGAAGGAAGTTATTGTAATGAAAAGTACACTGAACTTAGAGTCAGGAGTCTTGGTTTCTAGTGCTGATAAACTCCATTCAATTTAAGAAACTAGTTGTTAAGCTCAGTCAATTCCATCATTTGGGTCTCAGTTTCCTAATCTGAAAAAGAAAGAAACTGAAATTGATTATATCAAGAAAACAGGATAGTATGGTAGTTTATAAAATACATTTCAATCCAAATGCCTGAGTTGGAATTCCTATCCTGGACCTGCCACAAGTGTGACCTTGAGCAAAATTATTCTAAGCCTCAAATTGTTCAAAACAAAATGTGTTTCCAGTTGAAAAAAACAAAATGTGAGAAGTGAATTAGCTAATACATGTGAAATACTTAGTATCAGGCCTAAAACCCAGTATGCCGTTGATAAGTTATCATTATTATTACCATTAGTTGCCTAAAATTCAAGTGAATTTCAGCATTTTACTTAGGCATGTGACTCACAGATGAACATAATGGCTATTGATTTTATGTCTATTGGTAGTCAATTAACAGTAGAATATGTCTGGGTTAAATTCTCCCTGTCAGTGAATAATTATTTTTTAAACTTCCAAGCTGATATTAAAATTACCTGTCTTGGAGCAAAAGCAAGATCTAAACAACCAACTTCTTTGATGAACCTGAACACAGACTGTTGTAGTTAAACGGGCTTTGGAGCAAAACCAAATATTAACATAAGCAGAATACAAAAAGTTGTTCACTCACCTATATAAGCCAAGAAATAACTTTTTTGAAGACACTAATGCATAGGATTCAAATTAGTTGTTTCTCCCTTATTCATTGATAAGATATATATTCGTATCTATCTGTTTTGGCATAAGTGTCTTGTTGGGGAAAAAAACAAAAGTGTACTTAAACCAATCCCAGAAAGATAGAAGTGGTTTTGAATTTTGATCATTTTAAAAAATGTAATTTATTTTAAAAGAACGTTAATAACACCAAGAAAATGGCAAATGCATGAAGTGAAGATTGGATATTGTTGGGTGTTAACCCAAATGGCAATCTGTCTCAGTTCAAGGTCAAATCCACAAAAGTGCTTTTGGTCCCATCTTTCATTTTAAAATACATGATTGCATAATGAACCGAGAACTTGTCAACTGCTAGAAGAAACACTGCTGGGATTATCTTTTAGCAACTACGTGAATTTTTTCTAATTTTTTCATGTATTTTGACTCAAATGACATGTAGATTTCCTTTCTGTCCACTTCCTTTCCCCCTTTTTGTACATATTGCAAAAAATTACTTATGTGAATCCTTTTAGACTTTTTCAGTCCCTTACTCCTAGTACAAGGACAACAGACACATAAAATTTAAGACAATCTTTTAAGTGATAGACTCTCAATTGTCTAGTGCATGATTCTTACTCTTTGCAAAAGAAATACTGCATTAGTAAGAAAAGGAAACACAGTTTATTATCAACATAAAATAAGTAGAATGAAAATACTGTATTTTCTTTGACAGCACTTCCAAGTCAAAAGAATTGCCTCACTACTTTTAAATTTTTGTCTTTGAAATTAATCTTGGCTATTTAAGAGTTGCCACTAGAAGAACCGTTGCTTTCCTGATCGAAGCCTATGTAGAACGAGGGATCCATTTTTTGTATATGACAGAATCGATCATTTTTTATTTTTATTTTTTTAAAGATTTTATTTATTTGACAGACACAGTGAGAGAGGGAACACAAGCAGGGGGAGTGGGAGAGGGAGAAGCAGGCTTCCCGTGGAGCAGGGAGCCCAATGCAGAGCTCGATCCCAGGACCCTGGGACCATGACCTGAGCCGAAGGCAGACACTTAACGACTGAGCCACCCAGGTGCCCCTCGATCATTGTTTTAGTATGTAATTCTAAGGGAATAAGATGGTATTTCAAAATACATATGGTAGTAGGACTGCAGTAATGACATCCTCGTCCTGAGTCTCCTTTGTGTGCTAAAGTACACAGAATACTAAAATGGAATAATCTTTAGTATTTCCTTTTCAGTTTCTTCCTCGGAATTCTAATGTCCAGGAAAGGAGTCTTTTAAAATGTTAAAATACACTATCTTATTTAGTGTTAAAATTAATAGAAATACTTAAAGGCATCCTATGGTCTTCCCCTGCATGATGCCTGCTTAACATGGAACCAATTAATTGGGTCTCTAGTAAAAACGAAGTGTGAGAGAAAGAAGAGGGTAGGAAGGCAGACAAGCTTCTGTTTAGCTAATGGCAAAAGGAAGTATGCTGGGTCACCACTGTTACTGCACAAAACAAGTTGAAATCCCAAGGTACTTATCACTCTGACATTCTAATAAAAGATTTCTCTATTTTTTGATAGTTACACATTTCTAGCCTCTTCCTCAGGGGCTGGCTTTTTATTCATCATCCTACATCAACTTTCTTAAGGTAGCACCAGTTTTTGCTAGGCTGCTACACTAAATGGCAGATGTGATATCGATCATAAAATAGCTAGGCTGGGTCCTCCTGGATTTGACTGAAAGAAGAGCTATAAATAGGTATTATCTTACATCTAGGTGCAAAGAATGCCACTGTGTTTGATTTCTCCAGAGGGTGCATGTAACTCAGGCTTGAGATTCCTAAGTACTTCATTAAATATTTGGCTTACTAAATAATTACAATAGACCTAAAACAGTTCTTCATGAAGACTAATAAATCTGTCTGCCTCTCCAAGTATTTCACTGGTCAGCTGCTAGCAATAAGCTACCATTCTCCCTTTAACTGAAATTTTAGGGCATCTTTAAGCCCTATTCCAGTTGAACTTAATGCATGACCAGTTGTGGAGTATGAAACCCTTACCTGCCCCAGCCATATTCCAAAAAGGATTTCTTCAGGTTTTCTTATTATAGTTGAAGATCAAAAAGGTTGACCAGTTAACCTAGGTCAGTGATTCTCAAAATGTGTGTGCATGACATTCACCTGGGATATTTGTTTAATAAAACAGATTCTCAGACATCATATGTGGAGATTATAATGCAATAGGTCTGTGGTAGTACCAGAAATTTGCACCGTTCATGAGCTGAAAGCCATTTCTACACATCTATATTTTGTAAGAGGCTGTATAGGAAGAAGGGAAAGTGTAATCCTTTGAAAGTTGTCAGAAAGGCTACTTACTGAGAAAAAAAGTCTTACTAGTAAGTTTGGTTTTCTTTAAGTAATAAAAGAATTGCTACATATTGAGAGAAAACATCTTATTGTAAGAAGTTGGGTTTTTTGGTTGTCTTTTTTTTTTTATAATAAAAGAACTGCTACATATCCAGAGAAAACACCTTATTAGTGGGAGGAGTTTTTGTTTTTATAAATAATAAAGAATTGTTATTTCAAATGTAGGCATTTAGCTCTATGGATGCAAGCCTATAAAAAGAGTGCTGGCTGCAAATCAGCCCCAAGCAACAGAAAAACTACATGATGTTTGTCAAACAGGTGAGTGACAGATATTATCACAAGTCTGAAAATTCAAATTTCAGTCATCCTGTCCAGTATTATGAGATATTTTCTAGAACACTACAAAACACAGGGTAAGTTACCAAGAAGCGGAAACTGAGCATATTGAAAATGGCAGAACCAAATGGTGGGCTAGCAGCTCCTAACTGGGGACCTAAGAGAAACTAACAGTTTTAGAATAACTGTGACCCCAGGCTAGAAAGGGTGTGGTTGGTCCAATTCAAACCTTTCTCCACAAAAAGTTATGAGCCCTGATAGTAAAGTGGAGAAATCTCTCTCATGAGCTAAATTTACCTGAATTTACCAGTCTTATTGACTGGTAATTTCTGTATTGCAAGGGGGCAGGGCTGGTAACAACAAAACAGAACAAAAAATTTTTTTTCAATCAATCCATTACTAAGGAAATCCTAAACAGAATATTCTGTGAAACAGTTCATTATAATTGCCCCTTCCTAGAAGGTCAACCAGTGAGAACATAGAGTGCAGGGCTGGAAAACTTAGGGTTAGAAGTACAACCCTAAGCCTCAGACACTAGTGAGAGAAACTGGGGATAAACTATGTTTGGAGAGGTGTCTTTAACTTTCTGAACAGAACTGGTAATATGACCAGTGAGATAAAGATCTCATTTGTACTTTCAAAATGTTGAGAGAATAAAACTATAACATAATGAGACTTTTTTCCAAGTGTATGGCAAAAATTTAAAAGGCCCTATGACTCACCTTCTAAGTAATTTTAGTAATATTTTGTTAACACATTTTCTAGCTGTATTACAGTTTTCATTTCATTGAGTAACAAAAGAAAACTTGAAAGGCATAGTGTAATTATTCTCATAGAATTTTCTTTTGTAACTAAATAAAATGTTCAAAAGAAGTTATGTTCAGCATTTTAAAATCCAACTGAATAGCTTTTAATGTGAGATATACTGAATATGTAAATCTACAATGTGAAAGCTTTGGTAGTTCTGTCATATCAGGTATATATGAAAAGTATAATAAAAATGTATGTTTTTTTTTCTTTATATCCTCAAAAATAAGCAACCATCAAGGTAGTTTAATACTCCCAAGTTGTTATTATAAAAGTAATCCAAAATGCAAGAACAATAACAACAGAACAACTAATGTAGCTTAAATTTTACATCATTCTGTGTTTAAAAATAAAATCAGTCATTTTATATCACCAAATATTTTACACCTGTGACTGGTCTAAGACATGCATTAGGAACAGAGCTTCTCTGTATCCTATTCCAGTTTTGCCAACAAACTGAATGATTTCCCCCTAGGAAAGCCTTTTAATATCTCTGTAATTCACTTTCCTGGTACAGATCATTTTTTGTTACCTATGAAGCTATAAGGTGATAAAAAAGATATTATCAAGCAAAGTCTATAAAAGGCATTTAAACAAAAAATAAACGAGAATCACTCTTTTGAAGCATAGATTCTTACATTTCTCTTCTTTTTTTCATGTGTCTATGAAAATGGCTGTCTACCTCTCTACTCTTAGTACTCACATGATAGATAATTCTTTGGTAATTCTATACACATAAGCATATTCATGTAGATGACAAATGCCCTGGGTGGCCAGGCAATTATTCCTTAATAATGAATCTTTTAGCATATCTGTTAAATCATCCTCTGAACATTATTTGTACTTTGTATTTATTCATGTTGCTGCCTCACTGATTGCAATATGAGCAAAATATTGCTGAGTCGAGTCCCATTACATCATGCTGAACTATCTGCTATGGCAGTTTTTCTAGTCTAGTTCTTCAGAAAGCTTTAGTTTATATCCTTGAAACTTATATTGTCTTAATAATGACACGTTCTCTGAAGTTTGCCAATTGCTTTAAAAGTCCAGTGTCATCCATTTTCTCCATACATCTAGGACCACTGCATTTTGATGAATGAAACTAGGAAATCACTGCCTCTAAATCTTTGACATCAGAGACTCTATCTTGACATCTGCTATGAAATATAGTACAAAAGTATGATAAATGAAACCTGTCTAAGAAATGAAAATGAGACTGATAAGGATTCAGATATTAGACCCATATAGCATGGCTGACAGTACCATGGCTTTGTGGGCCTTGAGAATGGGTTTAACTAATGATGGATATTACTGGTTGAACCTGCTAATCTGCCAAACAAGACATTAAATTCTTGGTTTAATTTTCTCTTTCCTTAAACTTAACTATTTGAAGGCTATAAATTATCAACATTCATCTTTATATTTAATCAGTATGCTATCAATATGAATTCAGTTATATAAGAAGTATTCTGCATATAGCAGGCTGATATACAACTTGACGTTCTACTATAAAAACTTTATAGCACCAAACATGATAATCTTTAACAGAAGTACCACACTCTAATGGTTGGGAGCTCTGGTTACAGAGCTCAGGTTGCTAGGTTTGAATTCCAGCTTGAGGGATTGGGCATGTTATTTAACTAACCCTGGGTTCAGTTTCTTCATCTATAAAACTAGGTTGTTATAAAAATTTAAAGCTTTTAGAAAAGTATAACAAGAAGTAAGCCTTAAGTGTTAGCTATTACTGTCATTATATTTATTCCAATATTTACTGAATATCTAATACGTCATAGGTACATTTCTAGGCACTTGAAATAAAATAGTTAACAAATAAACCTGGCCTCAGAGGCTTACAGTCTAGTATGAGCAGAAGGGTAACATGATCTATACTGAGAACAGACTAAAATGAAGCAAGGATAGAAGCAAAGAGACCAGAGAGAAGTTACCAGAGTAATCCAGACATAAAATGCTGATAGTTTAAAGAAAGTTGATGGCAGGTATTTAAGAAGTGATACATCCTGGATATACTTTGAAGGAAGAACAGCATTTCTTATTTCTCCTGTTTTTATGCAAAATGAAAGTGTAACTTTATAAATGATAGAATGAATGTGTAGTAAAAATGTAGTTAAAGTAAAAAATCATAGTAAACATATACATTGTAGTATTTATAGTAATACAAGCATAGAACATTTACATTCAGTTAAGGAAATAAGAATTTAAAACAATCTACAGGTTCAGTTGTATGAGTTTATTAAAATACAGAGGTCACTCAAATGGTAAACATACTTATAAAAGAGAAATGTTGGGTGCCTGGGTGGCTCAGTTGGTTAAGCGACTGCCTTCGGCTCAGGTCATGATCCCGGAGTCCTGGGAACGAGTCCCACGTCGGGCTCCCTGCTCGGCAGGGAGTCTGCTTCTCCCTCTGACCCTACCCCCTCTTAGGCTCTCTCTCTCACTCTCTCTCTCTCAAATAAATAAATAAGATAAACAAATAAAATAAAAAATAAAATATTAAAAAAAAGAGAGAGAGAAATGTTAACATTTGCCCATGAAGTTCTATTCTCTATTCTGTTTTCTCTCTTGAATGCTGCATACTTTTCAATCAAACAGTTCTGCTGTATGAAAGACCCCTTCTCAGCCAGGTCTGTATTTTCAAATCATACTATTAGTTGTGTATATTTATTTGAATATCTCACTTGAATATCCTTAACACTTTAAAATATTCTCAAAGTCAGTATTCTCCAAACAAATTAATTTCTCTGCCAGAATTTCATGCTTCTCTCAATAATACAGGCATTCTTCTGATCTCATTTTCAACTTTGACATCTGTGCCTACATTAATCACAAAGCCAGTGAACACTTTCTATTCTATACTTGCCATTTTTCTATTAGTTTGACACAACTGATTCTGTGTGAATGCTTATCATATCATGCTTGGATTATGGTTTCCTAATCTTTACTCTCTAATCTCTCACTTCTAGCTAAATCGTCCCAAATCACTTTCATCAGTCTACTCCTCACAAACTTTAGAAAATTTAACGTTGCTGAGAGGCCTTGCCAATATAAGCTAGATACTTTTGTGTCAATCAATCAATACAACAACAACAAATACCTATTCAGTACTTAGGAGTAAGAGATACTGCACTTCATAAAATGAGAAAAACAAGTAAATAGAAAACATGGTGTTTTTTCTCAAAAGGAAATATAGCATATGTGCATAAAGAAATATCTAAGCATAAAGGCAAAAGAGAGTGAGAGCACTGTGCTTAACACTGTACATTTAGTAGACCACCAAGATTTGAATCTGTGCTTGAGTTGCCTTTGTAAATGGGGATAATAATAGTATCTTTCTTATTGAGAAATACTATAGGATTAGACATCGTAAATTAGTAAAAGTAGCTATTAAGTTGCATGGCATTTGGTAAGGACTCTTATCTTTTGGTTATCAATTTACTTATGTGTACAATGACTTTTAGAGAAATATAAAAGGCAAAATTACTGAATGCTGAAATGGAAGAAAAAAGACTCCAAAGACGGGTTAACTGTAAACAGGGTTTTTGTTTTGTTTTGTTATGTTAGTCACCATATAGTACTTCATTAGTTTTTGATGTAGTGTTCCATGATTGTTTGCATATAACACCCAGTGCTCCATGCAGAACGTGCCCTCCTCAATACCCACCACCAGGCTAACCCCTCCCCCACCCCCCTCCCCTCTAGAACCCTCAGTTTGTTTCTCAGAGTCCATAGTCTCTCATGGTTTGTCTCCACCTCTGATTTCCCCCACCCTTCATTTTTCCCTTTCTTCTCCAACAGGGTATTTCAATGTATTTTATGTTAAGAGAGGCTAGGGACATGAGAGAATTTCAAACAGGTAGAATGTGACAATGAGACTAACACAGAATGGGAAGCAAAATTGTTTATGTGATCTTACTGGGAAGGAGTCTGGAGGTAGCCAAATCAAGCACAATTTTTCTCATATATATATAATTATGTTTCAGTAAAAATTCTGTTCACAGCCCCCAAATATTCTCTACTCATTTCCACCTCTTCAGGTTCTTAAGGCTGTTTCATTTCTCTTTTTCCTGATACATGCCAAGGAATGAGCTTTATTCTTACTGGTTAACCAAAATTTGCCTTGATTTTAAGGCAAACTTAAATTCCCCATCTTTTAATAAAACTTTTCCTGAGAATTTTGTCTTGCGGTAATATTTATGGCTCTTAAACTATTATAATATTTATTGTCTATCACATTTAATCTGCATCTTGGTCATTTATAATTTTAGTGTTATTCATTTGAGTTTTAAGTCTAGAATCCTATCTGTTTCAGGAAAAGGGATATATTATAGAATACAAACAGAAAACATTATTTTTAAAAAATATTTAAGAGAGCAAACAAGCCTGGGTGAGGGCTTGACTAGGGGTAGGAGCAGAGGGAGAGAATCTCAAGCAGACTCCCCACTGAGCAGCAGAGCCCATGGGAGGTTCATTCTCATGACCTATGAGATCATGACCTGATCTGAAACCAAGAGCTGGATGCTTAATCGACTGAGCCACCCAGGTGCCCCACAAAACATTACTTTAAAAAAGAGAACAGTCTTTAAATACTTCAGTGTATTTTAAGACAATTTAAATATAAACTACATTAAAACCCTAAAGTAAAATGTAAAACAATTATAAGAATCTACATATTTAGAGTAATTCAGGAATTTAAAATAAAAACCCAGAACATCTATTAACAATTCCTTTTTTAACTTTTCAAATGAAGCTAAAACTGAAGTAAAACTCCTCAAACTGGAATGAACAGTTAAACTCAGGTTTTTTTAATCTATATAAATCTTAGAGAAAAAGAGTGATGATTTAAACAACTATAGTGAATATTATTTAAAATTAATAAAATCAGTTTACTGGTTTTAGATTTATAGTGAGCTCATTAAATAATGATTCTAAAGTAAACAGTTTTTTTAAAAGCCAATAAAAATTTTTTTTTAAAGATTTATTTATTTGAGAGAGAGAGAGAAAGCTTGAGCACAAGCAGGGGGAGCTGCAAGCAGAGGGAGAGGGAGAAGCAGGCTCTCCACTGATCAGGGAGCCTGATGCCAGGCATGGAGCCGGATGTGGGGCTTGATCTCAGGACCCTGAGATCATGATCTGAGCTGAAGGCAGACGCTTAACCGACTGAGTCACCCAGGTGTCCCAAAAGCCAACGAAATTTTTAACACAGATAGTAACCTTTGGTGGTTATTAGTATGTACTACAAGGATATAATTAAAAAAGATAAATGTATTTCTTAGGAGATTTCAAGTGTATTCCATCATTAGTAATGAATGCATTACAAATATATTTGTGTATCAGTGTATTACAAGGGGATACTTGTATGCACATAACCAATTTTTACACATAAACTGGTTTTGTTGTATATGCTTCTGTTTTTAAAACATTAGCTAACTTCTTCTTTATAGATTTCAAAACTTACATTAGCTTCCAAATATCAAAATCAAAATTTACTTTCATTTATTAAGTATGATACCATTAAGTACACCTACCTTAAACATGAAGAGCACTTCTCTTTTATCTGTAAGCTTTATTTATTTTTTTAGCTGGCTAATTCATAAGAAATCCCTCAGATTTATCCTTAATCAGAAATACATATTAGGGGGGAAAGGGCATTCACAAATTCTCCATTGGGAAAGCATGGTCAAAACTCATCTGCAATTACAGATTTCTAATCTTTGCATTTTTTTCTTGCAAGTTTTTATTGAAATTCCAGTTAATGTACAGTGTATGTAATATTAGTTTCAGATGTAGAATTTAGTGATTCAATACTTACATAAAACACCAGGTGCTCATCACAACAAGTACCTCCTTAATACCCATCACCTATTTTACCCATCCCCCACCCCCCTTTGGTAACCATGAGTTCTGTTTCTTGGTTTTCTTCTCCCCCTCGCCATGTTCTTTGCATTTTTCTGTATACAAGTCATGCATCAACACAAAAGAGAGGTATTATTTTCAAAGAAATATTATTTGGAAAAAAAATAGGAAAAAAATGAGTCCTTCCATCATACCAATAGTAAACTACTTCCATAAGTTTTTCATTTATAATCAGGAAGCACTTTTTTCTAAAACAGAGAACGATGAAGAAATTTGAAAGGATTTTCAACTGTTCTTAATAAAACTATGAATATATTGAAAGAAAAGTCAGTAGGTAGAGAACAAGAAACTATGTATTTACCATTCAAGAGAAATACAACCTAGGTATTTATTTATTCAGTACTGAAATAATCTGTTTTAGATTACTACCAGATGCTTTAAGGTAACTCACAACTTTATTATTAGTATAATTATTTTACAACCATGATGCTATCAACTTTAAAGCCTCCCTGATAAGCAATTCCAGCAATTATAGTTTATCAAATGTAACTAAAAATACAGTATCTGTTTATAATGTATAAATTTGAGGTAATTAAAATATTTTATGGTTGGAAAGAAGCTAAGAAGGCTATCTGTTTCATTCCTCGATCTTTAGATGACTGCATAATAACTTCAATAAACTTGGGTTTCAAAATGAAATCTGTATTTGCAGTACTTTTTCTTTACATAAATTTATAGATTAATTATCCAAATCCTTTATAAATGTGTTTGAGGTAGAGCTACAAAAACAATTCTACTGTTACACTCCTAACAACGGAACACTTTTAGTAACGGTCACATCCAGAATGTGAATACTTTAAAATGTACAGTGTGCTTTATGCACACTATCTCAAAATGCCTTATATCACCAGTAAAGATATCTATCCCATTCTCAGCAAGCAACGCAGAAGTTACTGAAAGTTACCCAATTGTGAACAACTGCTAAAGCTTCAATAAATAGGCAGTTTCCTTCAAGATGCACTTTCACTCAAAGTGCATTTAATCTGTAGGACATTAACATGAAATTTGTACTCCATTAAACACTTTTCAAATGAGGTCAAGAGCATGAATAAGTGACCAATAGTTTTTATGAGAAATATTTTTAACAAATGTTTCTAATGAATAGTAATGCTCTCTTACGGGATAAGTTGTGTCACTATACCCCAAATACCTAGGTTGAAGTACCAAACCCAAGAACCTCAGAATGTGACTGTATTTGGAGACAAGGTCTTTAAAGACAAGGTCTTTAAAGAGGTAAATTAACATGAGGGCATTAGGGTGGGCCTTAATCCATACTGACTGGCGCCCTTTTAAGAGGAGGAGATAAGGACAGAGACAAGCACAAGAGACCACATAAAGACAAAGGGAAGGTCTTTTTTTTGAGAGACAGTCAGTATGGATTAAGGCCCACCCTAATGACCTCATGTTAATTTAATTACCTCTTTAAAGACCTTGTCTCCAAATATAGTCACATTCTGGCGAGGAGTCCATCAAAATCCTACTGGAGAACACAGGCAGGACCTCTTCGACCTCAGCTGCAGCAACTTCTTCCTAGAATCATCGCCAAAGGCAAGGGAAGCAAGGGCAAAAATGAATTATTGGGACTTCATCAAGATAAAAAGCTTTTGCACAGCAAAAGAAACAGTCAACAAAACCAAAAGACAACCGACAGAATGGGAGAAGATATTTGCAAATGACATATCAGATAAAGGGCTAATATCCAAAATCTATAAAGAACTTATCAAACTCAACACCCCAAAGAACAAATAATCCAATCAAGAAATGGGCAGAAGACATGAACAGACATTTTTTCCAAAGAAGACATCCAAATGGCCAACAGACACATGAAAAAGTGCTCAACATCGCTCGGCATCAGGGAAATCCAAATCAAAACCTCAATGAGATACCACCTCACACCAGTCAGAATGGCTAAAATTAACAAGTCAGGAAACGACAGATGTTGGCGAGGATGTGGAGAAAGGGGAACCCTCCTATACTGTTGGTGGTTGAATGCAAGTTGGTGCAGCCACTCTGGAAAACAGTATGGAGGTTCCTCAAAAAGTTGAAAATAGAGTTACCGTATGACCCAGCAATTGCACTACTGGGTATTTACCCCGAAGATACAAATGTAGGATCCGAAGGGGTACCTGCATCCCAATGCATCCCAATGTTTATAGCAGCAATGTCCACAATAGCCAAACTATGGAAAGGGCCAAGATGTCCATCAACAGATAAATGGATAAAGAAGATGTGGTGTAATATACAATGGAATATTATGCAGCTATCAAAAAAAAAACAAAACAAAACACGAAATCTTGCCATTTGCAATGGCGTGGATGGAACTGGAGGGTATTATGCTAAGTGAAATAAGTCAATCAGAGAAAGACATGTATCATATGATCTCACTGATATGAGGCATTCTTAATTTCAGGAAACAAACTGAGGGTTGCTGGAGTGGTGGGGGGTGGGAGGGATGGGGTGGCTGGGTGATAGACATTGGGGAAGGTATATGCTATGGTGAGCGTGGTGAATTGTGTAAGACTGATGAATCACAGACCTGTACCTCTGAAACAAATAATACATTATATGTTAAAAAAAAAAAAAAAGTAGGAAGGGAAAAACGAAGGGGGGGAATCGGAGGAGGAGATGAACCATGAGAGACTATGGACTCTGAGAAACAAACTGAGGGTTCTAGAGGGGAGGGGGTGAAGGGATGGGGTAGCCTGGTGATGGATATTAAGGAGGGCACATATTGAATGGAGCACTGGGTGTTATACGCAAACAATCATGGAACACTACATCAAAAACTAATGATGTAATGTATGGTGATTAACATAACATAATAAAATAAAATTTAAAAAAAAGACAAAGGGAAGGGAAGAAAAGAAAGCCATCTACAAGTTAAGGACAGAGACCTCTAAAAATCATCCCTGTTGACACCTTGGTCTCAGACTTGTAGTCTCCAGAACTGTGAGAAAATAAGTTTTTGTTGTTTAAGCTATCCAATCTATGGTATTTTGTTATGGAAGTCCTGGCAAAATAATACATGTTCCAACTTAAAAAATTATTGCTAGTTTTCTTAAAATATTTTAATTGTTGAGATTGATGGTTGAAATTCTCATTGCCAGTTTTAGAACAATAATAGCAACATCACATTTGGATTTTACTCTTAACAATGTAATAATATTTCTTTATTGTTGTTTAGGGCATGAGTGATTTTATTCTGTAGATGGTTTATTTTTTATTGAATTATAATTGACATACATTATTAATATAAGGTATACAACATAGTGATTTGATTTTTTAAAAAGATATATTTATTTGAGAGAGAGTGTGCACAGAGGGGAAAGGGGGAGGGAGAGGGACCAACAGGTTGCACTGAGCATGGAGCCTGAGATCCTGAGATCATGCCCTGAGTCAAAATCAAGAGTTGGGCGCCCAACTGACTAAGCCAGCCAGGAGCCCCTTGATGTTTTTTATACATTATGAGATCACAATAAGTCTAGTTATCATCTGTCATCATATAAAGTTACTACAATATTATTGACTATATTCCGCACACTGTACTTTAGTATCTCTGTGAGACTTATTTTATATTGAAAGTTTGTACTTCTTAA
Source organism: Neomonachus schauinslandi (assembly GCF_002201575.2). Taxonomy (NCBI): domain Eukaryota; kingdom Metazoa; phylum Chordata; class Mammalia; order Carnivora; family Phocidae; genus Neomonachus; species Neomonachus schauinslandi. The sequence continues at coordinate 22,843,067 of NC_058404.1, forward strand.
ACCTCTTCCATCTATTTCAACCCACTCCTTTCCCTTTCAGCAACCACTAGTTTGTTTTTTTATCTGTGAGACTGTTTCTGGCTTTGTTTTTTAGATTCCACACATAAGTGAAATTATATGGTATTTGTCTTTCTCTGACTTGTTTCACTTAGTATAATCCCTCTAGGTCCATTGATGTTACAAAGGCAAGATTTCATTCTTTTTATGGCTGAGAAATATTCCATTGTGTATATATACTACATCTTTATCTACTCAAGTACTGATGAACACTTAGGTTGTATCCATATCTTGGCTATTATAAATAATGCAGCAGTGAACACAGGGGTGCATTTATCTTTTTGAATTCGTATTTTTGTTTCCTTTGGATAAATATACATGAGAAGAACTGCTGGATCCTATGGCAGTTCTATTTTTATTTATTTATTTATTTGTTTGTTTGTTTGTTTGTTTTAGATTTTATTTATTTGTCAGAGAGACAGAGACAGAGAGAGCATAAGCAGGGGGAGCATCAGGCAGAGCGAGAAGCAGGCTCCCCACTGAGCAAAGAGCCTGATGCAGGACTCCATCCCAGGATCCTGGGATCATGACATAAGCCAAAGGCAGACGATTACCGACTGAGCCACAAGGGTGTCCCCTATTTTTTTTTTAAAGAACCCCCACTCTGTTTTCCACAATGGCTGTACCAATTTATATTCCTACTAAACAGTGTATGGTGGGTTCCTTTTTCTCCACATCCTCGCCAACACGTTATTTCTTGTCTTTTTGATAACAGCCTTTCTGACACGTGTGAGGTGGTATGTCATTGTGGTTTTGATTTGCATTTCCCTAATGAGTGATGTTGAGCATCTTTTCATGTGTCTGTTGGCTATCTGTACATCTTTTTTGAAGAATCTTCAGGGCCTCTTCCTTTTTCTAATCATTTTTGTTATTGAATTATAGGATTTCTTAATAAATTTTGGATATCAACTCATCAGATATATTATTTGCAAGTATCTTTGCCCATTTATGAACTTCAAATGTTTATAAACATAAATTATATATATTACACATGCATATATATTTTACAAATGGACATGTGTGGAAAAGCAATTGGTAAGATCTCCACAAAACTGTAAACCATTGTTACTTGTGGAACAAATTTTACAAACTGACAGGAGAGTAATGAAAAGGAGGCCTATATGTTTTAAATATAGTTACATATTATTTGAGTCTTTTACAATGTTACAAAAAGTATTTGAGTATTCTGTGGGCATCAACATGTTCTTTTAAAGAAAGGCAAAAGTATTTTTGCCATCTAATAGTTTATAACATTCTAGAAAAATAAGCATTGCCTGCAAATGGTGTAGGACAAATCAAATTTCAAAATTGATTGAAAAATGCCCATCTAATTTAACAACATGGAAATACCTGATGAGCTAAGTGAGTGTGATTTTCAGTGGGTACAGGAGCCAGACCGAAGTGCACAGAAAAGTGAATAGGAAATTAAGTAACTTTATGGATACAGACAACTCTTCTGATAATCTCACACGGGAAATAAGGTCATCTAATGAGTGTGAAGACTGGGATAGATGTGTAGTGGTGAGAAACTTTAGGAACAAACATTGTGGAATACATTATCAAAACAAAACTTACTTATTTTCCACACTATTTTACAAGTAGCAGCCAAATGAGGAGTAGAGCTTAACAATGAGGATTGGCAAGAAGGATATGGTTGAAAAAAAAAAATAGGCTGGAGATTCTAAAGAAAAATTGATTTTAGTGTCCTTGGGAGACCAGCCAAGTCCCTTAAAAGAGGCTGACAAAATAGGAAAATATAGGAGGGATCCAACAAAACAGATAAGGAATAAAGATCAGAATAAGCAAAAATAGGGGCGCCTGGGTGGCTCAGTCGTTAAGCGTCTGCCTTCGGCTCAGGTCATGATCCCAGGGTCCTGGGATCGAGCCCCGCATCAGGCTCCCTGCTCGGCGGGAAGCCTGCTTCTCCCTCTCCCACTCCCCCTGCTTGTGTTCCCTCTCTCACTGTGTCTCTGTCAAATAAATAAATAAAAAATCTTAAAAAGAATAAGCAAAAATAAGAGAGTGGAAGAAACTGAATTCAATGATTAATTTCAAGTTTGAGATCTCGGATTTGGAATTGTCACAAGTTTTGATGAGCTGTCAAGTGCTAGTTCCCAAATGAGCAGTTTAATTGGAATGGAAAGGTAGGTTATAGAATTTAAAGAGAAAAATGATAATATGAAGTCAGTGTGCTAAAAGAATTGACAGCATGGGTGTTCTCAACAAAGGGACTTAAAAAAACCTTTTTTTTTTTTATCATATCTGAAGACAGAAGAATGAATTAGATAACCTTTAAAAGTCCTTTAAGACCTTCTAATCTTACTTTTCAAAGAAGTTGCTACGTGATTGTCTTCAATATTGTAAAAAAAAAAAATAGCTGACACTGGGTATTATATAAGACTGATGAATTACTGACCTCTACACCTCTGAAACCAGTAATACATTATGTTAATTGAATTTAAGTAAAAATAAATAAATTTAAAAGGTGACACTTTCAAAAAAGAGTATAAGTGATACAAAGAATAGTCAATTCTAAGGAATAAAAAAATGTAACATCATTTACAGAAACTGCAAATCAACTTATTGAGGTTTTTTCCCTTGAAAACATAAAAAATAAAGGGCTGAACAATTATGATTTATCTTAATTGGAATATCATATGGTAGCTACTGCAATGTTTTTGCTTAACAAATCATAACTATGAATTCATAAAGTTAATTTCTTGTTTATGATTTCCTTTCAGTCCCTAAAAATAGTGAAAACCTGACTATATCAAATTGGGGGGAGGAGGAAGATATAAATTTTAAAACAGATTCTTAAATAATAGAATAACTCTAATTGTCAAATAAAATTTTCCAAGTGGAAAACTTATTTCAATAATATACTGGCAATTAGATCATCCCTATAGATATAAACAATCAAGGTACTATTGTTCACTAAAAGATATTTGCTTGAGCAAATTAAACAAAACTCAGATAAAAGTGTTTGCAGTCTTAATTTGCTTAGTAAAACAGGATTGCACAGTACAATGATAAACTTACCTAAGATAATGTTAAACTATCACAAATTCCAAAATTAAGAGTCCTTGATTAATGCTTAAAGCAACTTAAAAATCTATCTTTTGTACCTTTTTTTTTTTTGGTCTAGAACCTAGTAACCTCTATAGCAACCTAAGTTTTTGGTTTAGAAAAAGTAAAATAGATTATCAGTGGCACAGATACTCTGAAATTATGCTTATCCTCTCAATCTTCCAATTGTCTGAGAAAAAAGGTAGAATGTTCTATGCCTAATGGATGAATTATGGAATACTACAAGAGAAGGGAGAGAAATGTAACCTTAGAGCTTAAGGAGTTCAACACAGAGGAGAAACTTAGATGGAATTCCTCAGAAGAAATTTTTCATGATTTTTTATTACGAAGGAGGACAGCTAGTAGGGAGGGGAGATAACAAGAAAATAAGAGGAGGAAGAAGAAAAAGGAGGTAGTAGGTTTTGGGAATAACATTTGTTACGTCTGCATTACTGGAAACAAGCCTGCATTTTAGGGCAGAAGTTCTTAAATTTAATGTAGATAAGAAGTTCTTAAATTTAATGTACAAAAATTTAATGTACATAAGACTCAAGAAACCCTTGCGCAGGTGGGCGGGTTGAGGTGGTGGATTAGTTAGTAACTACAGAGGAGCATGGAACGGCTTCTGGAATGGAGGTTATGTTCCAGTTCTTGATCTGGTGTTCGTTATATGGGTGTCTTCTTTTCATGAAAATTAACTAAGCTGCACACAGGATTTGTGCATTTTTCCAAATAGATGTAATGTTTCTCTAGAAATTCCACTCAGATAAATAAACAAGTAAATAATCTAGGAATCATGCTATAAAGGTATATTTCTGCATCCCATTTTCTGGAATCTGCATTTTATCAAGTACCCTTGCGGGGCGGGTCTATGCAGCCAATCTCCAGAACATAACTGGAAAAACAACAGTTGAGAGTTTCAGAAATAATTTCTTTATCAGCTCAGCAATGCTTTTTCCCTCCATAGGCATTTCTAGGTCATTCAATGAATCTACTGATTTTAAGCCCTGCTACTCCAGTTGTCCAGAAAGCTGACTGATCAATGACTATAGTATAAGGGCTCACTTTAGGTCAGAACTCATTTCCATTCTTAATCTTTTATTATATCTCAGTTTTAAAAAGCACCAGGCCCTATACTAGATAACACAAAAATAATCTGAGTTTTTGCATTCAAGAAGTTTAAAATCCGCTTTAAGGATATATTACATAAAATACAAAAAAAAACAAAAAACTATGTAGCATAAGTGGTAGCAAATCACTATAAAAGAGGAAGAATGGAAAAACAAGGTTTCTTAGAGGATACCATAAAAGCTAGATAAAACCTAAAGTAAATTTCAACATTAGAAAAAAGAATGAAACATTTCCAGAAAGGGCAGGTGGGGGAGAACTAAGGTAAGCAACGATATAGTCTGTATAAAGGGCTACCAGGAAGAAAGTACAGGCTAGGAATGTAGGTTGTCACTACATTTGGAGGGGCCTTGGATAAAAGGCAGAAATAACTATACCTTATTTTAATTTTACAGGCATAAGAAGTCACAGAAGACTTTGAACAGAAAAGAGATGTGACTTTAGGAAGCTGAATCTAGAAGCCATCAACTTAATGGATTGCAACAAGAGCAAGATGAAGATGAGTCACTATGCTGTTATCAGTGACTGTGAATCTAGGCTACACAGTTGGACAGATCTAGGTTCCACTGCGACTCTACTTTGATCAAGCTGCTTAGCCTTTCTGAGTCACAGTTTCCTCACTTGTAATTGGGGGATAATAGTGACTACTTCATATAAGAGCACCGTACAGACTGAAGGAGGTAACACAGAAAGCTCCTAACACATTAGGGGTAATTCATCATCACTGTCATCATCACCCACTTTTTCAATGGCTTGTTGCTTTTCCTGTGCTCTTAGATTCAGTGTATTTAGATGGCTCATGTGAGTTTTGCCTGAACTAAATTCTGATGGGGGAATTAAAGGGTAAGGGAGAAGGAAAAAGAAAATTAAGAGATAAAATACACAAGATGATAGATTAAGTCGAATTCAATATGCCAAAGGAGAACTGGAAAATATATGGAAGAGCCAAAATACACAAAATCCACCCCCTCTAATAGTGCTTGTTCTCATCATCTCATACTTGGATTTGGGCAAAAGCTCCCAGATTGGCTCTCGTCCGTCTAGTAAAATAACAGAACTGTACATTGCTGTCACATTAATATTATTAAAAGAAAACTCTCTCTTCAAAGGTAACTAACCAATCAGCTAAGCAGGTAACCAATCTGCCTACCTGACCTTCCAAGATAAATTATGTTGGTTGCAATGTACCTTTCCAAACTTAATACTGTGTAACATTTGGCTGCCCGCAGGCTATCTTTCCTGTATAACACACACCACTTTCATTGCTGCCTTCCCATCTTAATGGATGATCACCTATCATTTTGAGTGTTTCCTGTCCTCTTTTGAACCAACTTAAATATGACTTATCAAATCTAAATTAAGTACCACTTTCGCAATCAAGCTTTTCATAGCACTCACCTCCACACAGATATTTTTTGAATCTGAAACTCTGAAGTGTTTATAAATCAGAACCACTAAGTTTATACTTGCCTATATACGGATTTGAATTGTTTTCTGCTTCACTTTATTATTAGTCTCATGACTCCAAAGGTTTGTAAAATTCTTGAAATAGGATCAAGATTATGCATATGAATCTCCAAAGTACATAGGATAATGCTAAACAGAAAGTGTTCTTAAATAACTGCTGATTGATTATTCAATCAAATGCTGTATCTAAAATATCAATGTTCTTTCCTTTCCCACCAAAAATCTGTTATGGCATGAATTATCAACTTGTCTCCCAAGCCAATCTGAAAATCATCTCAATCCTCTCTCTCTTTTTAACTCCGCTCATTTTACTACCTATGAAGTTCTGTAATTATCTGTCTGTAGTCACTACCACACGTTTATTCATCTGTTGCCTCAATCTTCAAACTAGACTTTCAACAATTTTATACATCACTTTCCTAAAATACAAATCTGCCTGTGCAGCTCAAAGGCTGATAGGCTTCTGAGAGCCAAATGCCTACAGAAGACAGTGTGAATATCTTAGTGTAGCCTACGAGGCTTTTCCAAGTCTGTGCCCAATCGACTTTCTCAGTGTCACCTGAACAATTCTCTATTTCCTCTAAATTTATTACCCTGAACCTTCCAATAACTTTTCATGCCTCTATGCCTTTAGGCATTTTCTTTACTTTGTTACTTTGCCCAGTGTAGTGCGGGGGGGGGGGGCGCTGTTGAATAGTGACTCCTGAAATTCATGCCCACCCAGAAATTCAGTGTGACCTCATTTGAAAATAGAGTCTTTGCACATGTAATTAGGTAGGATTGAAATCACACTGAATTAGGGTGGGTCCTAAATCCAATGACAGTATCACTGGGAGACAGAAACACAGAGAAGAAGGTGATATGAAGGTGGAGGCAGAGATTGGAGTGAAACACGTATAAGTCATGGAATGCCAAGAACTGCCAGGAATCATCAGAAGCTGAGAGAGATGTATGGCATGGTTTCTCTCAGAACCTCCAAAAGAAACCAACCCTGCTAATGCCTACCTGTGAGAGAACAAATTTCTGTTATTTTAAACTACCCAGTTTGTGGTATACTTTGTTATGGCAGCTCTAGAAAACTAAGACACCCAATTATCTGCCTGTGAAAATCCTACTTAATTGTAAAGGTCTGGGTTCTTCCACTTCTCTTTCCTCATCTCCTGAAGATGCATCCAGGCAGTAAACTGTTGCTACCTCTTCGCTCCCATGGAAATATATCCAACCTTATATCTATCACTGAGTTTCATGGGGGTTGTCATTTTCCCTGTGGGTCTGAGAGCCTATCAAGAGAGAAAACAAACTTATTTTCCTTTGATTTACAGTGTTTAGTGGTACTGACATAACAGATGGTCAAGAATTACTTGTTGAAAAAAATAAAATGTATAGGTTTTAGAAAAAAACATAAACCATTCAACTTACAAATTTTTGTATTATATTCAACACTATTGTTACAGTGCTTGTCACAGAAGAATAGGAAACAAAAGCCCAACAACTTTAACCTAATTTCAGATTTTTTTAAAAAGTAAATTTAAAGCTTTTGAGATTAACTTGGCAAAAGCATTTTCCAGTTGTATATGCATTTTCATTAAAGTATTATCTAGTTCAGTTACTCTATGTAGGCACATAGAAGTAGCTGAATCTCAAAGTGAATAATACCACCTTATATAAAATTAGGTTAGTCTGGAAGACTTTTTAAAAAATTTAAGTATAGTTGACATTTAATATATTATTTTCAGGTGTATAACAGTGATTCAACAGTTACATACATTACCAAATGCTCACCACAGTAAGTGTAGTTACCATACAAAGTTTTTATAGTATTTTTGACTCTCTTCCCTATGCTGTACCTTTTATGCCTGTGACTTATTGATTTTATAACTGGAAGTTTGTACCTCTTAATCCCCTTCACCTATCTGGCCGACCCCACCACCCTTCTCCCTTCTACAACCACCTGGTTCTGTATCTCTACAGACTTTTAATATAATAGTAAATAGGTGTAAAACTTGGAGAGACTTAATATTATAAAAAGAAAACAAGATGAGTATTCAGAAAAAAATGAAGTCTAAAACTCATGAAATATACTTTTTATAGTTAGCAAATGATGATTTATAATTCCTATGACTGAATGATCAAAACTAGCATTCTTCTAGTTATTATTGTTTTAATGTTGTTCTGGATGCCTGAATTAACTTCATGAGTTCCCTTACAACTTCAAATTCAAAAGCACAAAATAGTAGAATAAAGAGCAGGATACATCTGACAGCTTAATATATGCTTCTCTAGAAGTACTTTAGTTTCCTTAAATGTTGAAATTGTTGTAGAATGAAGGATGTTCAGAAAATGTTTGTGATCACATCTCTGCATAATCAAGAGTTCAGTATGGTTCATGTTTCATCCTTACACAGGCCTGTGATTTTACTTTCAAGTTACAAAATACTTATCACTGTATTAATATCTTTCTTTTATTATAGACTACATTTTAATATAAGCAACATGAAATAGGCTATACTATATATAAAAAAATTGATCATAGTATTATCTTTTCTCCACTCCTGCAGATATAATTTCAGAATGGAAGCTTCTACTGATATCTCAAACCCTTTTTAAGTATTCACATTTTGATTGTGACATGTTTGTTAAGTACGAAGTCCTGATGGAAGTTACCTTCTTGATTAGCTTATTAGTATTTTAATACCTAATTGAATGTCTTTGTTAGGTTATATATTATGAAAAATCTTTGCTCCATTACCTGGGGAAAACACCTCAAAATAAATGCTGTTCATGAGAAATAACATTTTCTTCTTTCCCTTTGCTTCCTTAACTGATCTACTGATAAAATAAATACAAAGAATAGTACTCCTAGGCTTTAAAATTAAAGTTAGCAGCAGATATACAAATATACATCAAAAGATACCATGAATGTATGCCTTAATAGTCATTCATTATTTACCAAATATTCAGAGGAGCATTATGCAATACTGGGCTATATTAGGAGTGCTGAGACAATAGGAGGTAATGCTGTTGTCTCTAGATCACATTCTAGTTGAATTAGTTACAAAAGATAACTATTTCTGTTAGGCTCACTATTGAAAGAGAGATTCAACCATGTACAATATGAACATCTTAAAAGAGAGTATGTAATTGGCATCCAAACCCCAAATTTACAACATATAAGAAAACACGTAGTAGGAAATGGATGCCTTGAATTTGATCTCTGTTGAGTCACATCACAGGGATTCAAGTTTTATGAGCAAAAAGGAAACACGGAGTTTCACCTGATTTTAAATAAGACTCAGAGCATAAAGGGGGGGAATGACAGCAGAAAGAGAGGCTATTTCTAAAATATCTAAGAGATGTGAGTGATTGAATAAGACCTACCTGCCATTACCACAGGAGTGAAGCAGTACTACAAAAAGGAGATGCATGAAGACCTTACTTTTTCTAATCTATCATAGAATAATGCTTAAGGAGGTTAGAACGCAGTCTTCTGAGAAAGTTCTATCAGAGCAAGCTATCAACATTTAGGTAAGAGTCATTTTAAAGGCAGTTTGGTAGCTCTATTGTATTACCAAAAAATTGGTACATAAAAACTTTATTACTTTATTCTAAACTTATGTGTAAGTTAATATATATGATATTGTAATCACATCCTACTAACAATTATTAACAATTATTATATTCATCCTGGTTTCTAAAAATGAATAGATTCGGGCGCCTGGGTGGCTCAGTTGGTTAAGCGACTGCCTTCGGCTCAGGTCATGATCCCGGAGTCCTGGGATCGAGTCCCACATCGGGCTCCCAGCTCAGCGGGGAGCCTGCTTCTCCCTCTGACCCTATCCCCTCTCATGCTGTTTCTCTCTCTCTCAAATAAATAAAATCTTAAAAAAAAAATGAATATATTCTGCATTAGATTTCTAAAATAAGTATTACTGCTTAAATATTTATGTTTAGAATATTTTAAAATTTAGTTTGTTTTTGTTCAAAATATATATTTAAAAAAATCTACACCACCATAAAGTCCCACTCACAATGAAAAGCTAAGAAAATATTCTAGCAATACTGCTTTTCATCACCAAAATACTGTTCCTGCCCTTCTTCTTTGGAATAATTATTCTGGTGACTGTGGCTCTAATTCCTGTCTTTAAAAAGATCAAGGGGGGAAAAAAATCATGCTTCCAGGGCATTTTAAATTATCTTTGAACAAATAGATCATAAAAATACAAGAATGTAAATAATATACTAATGAAATAAAGCCATAAAATATGAGATGCCAAGTTTGCTATGTGACTTTGGGCAAATCATTTAACCTATTTGGATTCCTGGTTCCTTCACTTAAAAATTTAAATGATTGAATAAGGATCCTTCCCATTATAAAATCTATGCTGATAAAGTTTAGTCACACAGGAACAAACTGTTCATTTTTTCTATTTCCAAGCATTGTAAATCTGCTGCAAAAGAAAAAGGAAAAGAGGGAAGGAGAGGGGCACAGAGATGGGGAAGAAGGAAGGAAGAGGAAGGGGGAAGAAAGAAAAGTTCCTCTAACTGGCATGCACGTTTATCTTGGTGCTGCTCCTGGGCAGTGTTTCTGGACTGGGGCACAACATTTGGTGTGGGACAATTTTTACTGTGAGTATCCCACATACTGCAGAACATTTTGCTTTTCTGATCCTTGGTCTCTAAACGTCAGTCACTATAAAAGCAAAAATATTTCCCTGCACTTCCAAAATGCATTTCTGTGTAGGGGAGAGAGGAGCAGTATGTATCCTCTGGAGAACCAGTGTTAGAAACTACTTTATTAGTTGCCATAAATTGAATGAAAACTAAGCTTTGTGACTGTCCTTTTGAAAAAGTGATTCTTTAAACATGTCAGTTTCATCTCACCACTCTGGTTAATATCCTCCCATTAGGATACCACCCCACTTAGATTAAAATCCAAAGTCCTTACCATAGCTTCCAGGGCCATACAACATATGCATGCTAACCCACACTCCCACTCCGCCGGCCCATGCCCCTGGAACCTGCTGTCATGCTCGCTGATCTCCTCTATCAACACTCACTGCTACAACCACACTGCTTCCTTCCTGTTCCTACAAAAAGTTAAACATGTTTCCATCTCAAGTTCTTTGCATTGGCTGCCACTGCTGCTCCTGGTCCTCCTTCCAGGTATTAGTACAAATCATTCTCTCTTCTCTCATTTCCTTCAGGTCTAGGCTCACATGACCTCTTTGGGGATAGAACTACTCAAAACACTATAAAAAAAGCATTCTCCCCCAACTCCCAGCCTCCACTCTGCTTTATTTTTTCTCAAAGTACTTAGTACCACCTGACACACTTGCTTTTTCATTGTTTCCCCTAACTAAGATGAAAGCTTTTAGAGTTTAGGAGATTTATCTGTTTTGTTCCCCACTTAATTTGCAGGGCCTAACCAAGATCGCTTAGCAGCCAGGTTAAGACAATATCTGGCACACAGTAGACACTCTTTAGACTTCTCCTGAATGAAGACATGAATACAAGGCTGCCAAAAATTGTCATTTTCAGATCACTAATAAATACATATATATGTTAAAAACAAGACTGAAACGTCAAATTCTCCAACTCATTTGCAACCCAAAGTATGCTAACTTTGAAGAAGAAATTCCCATTTAAAATGGTTCAGAAAAAGAAATTAATAGTAGTTGGAATGTATTATTTGTTTTACCTCTATTTCCATGATATTATATTCTGTAATTAATTAGGCTGGATCCAGGCACCTCTCTTTAAAGTTTACAGCCATACTAGTGTCCCCTGCTAATTCTTTTACAAAGTCCTTGAATTCAAAGAGAGATTAGAAAGACACTTCTTTCCCTAATAATAGCAAGCCATGCAACTAGAACAAGATTCTGTCATCATGGGCAATCAACAGCAAGCATCTCAGCAGTTCTTCCTGTTCTAGGATCTAAATTAAACAATAACAAGATAGCTTCAATGCTGCCTCCTTTGCACAAGTGTTTTCAGGTTCAAGAAAGAACTCATAGACTCAAATGTGTTGTATCTCTCCCTACCTAAGCGTTAATTACCAAAGGACAGAGGCTTACTTAAATATATGAGAAATCCAAAAGCTGTCTATTCTTTTGGACTTCTGCTGACAATATTTTCTACTCTCCTTTTTGAAACCATTAACTCTTTGAGGGGGGATTACGTCAGAAATACAGCAACATTTTCTTGCTTAATTTGCAGAAGTGTGGTTTTGACTCACACAACCTCATTATAAATACTTTCTTCCACCGTTCACTTTTAGAAGCAAATGAGGTTCATAGAGATATGAAGCAAAGAGCAGAAGAGTCTTTACTAAATCAGTGAACAGGGACAGTACGCTTCCAGGTATTGTGCACATAAACAAGCAGTTCCATTTTCCCTCCAATACCCTTCCAGGTATTGTGCACATAAACAAGCAGTGGAGCAGTAACTCCACTACCTGGCATTTTCACCTGTGCCTAGTAAAGCTGAAACCAAGTGAATCATGAGCTGAACAGTCTGATGTAGCAATTAGAAAAGCCAAGAGAAAAGCTAGATTTGTTTTTGTTATTGTTGTGTTGTGAATTTTTTTAAAGTAATATAAGTTTGGTACCCAGAAATAATAGTGATACTTCTCCCTGTTCAGAACACATCTGGAGACCAGTATTCAAATGTGAACACTGCAGTTACCAAGAGCAGCATGACAAACCAGAAAGCAAACAGAGAGCAGTAACCAGGTGGTGAGGAGTTACACCATCAAGGACCTGAAAATAAGTTGCCTAGGAAAGAGTCCAGATTTGAGATTCCAGGGCGTGGGGAGGAAAGTACTAGTACTCTATTAGGCATTACAAAGAAACAGTTTTCAACTCAATATGCAAAGCATCTTCCCAACGAATAAAGCTAAAACTGGCTATCTCATGAGAAAGTGAGTTCCCTACCATATAAATTGCTAAAGGGGCTCAAACTCTATTATTTGATATGGATGTTGAAAAGGGGTTGCTCAGCCAAATAGAGGATTCTGGCTTTGATAACTTCTAGATTCCCTTCCATCCATTAAAATCTATGAAAAGTCTTTGAATAAATGACAAAACAAAAAGTCTATAAAAATAAACCCTATCAGGCCCTGAAAACAGAATCCCTTTAGTTTTACTCCACACACACCCAGTTGGTTCCTTATATAATGGTTCTTACATTCTCATCACATTGTTATTACCTGGTTTACAGCCTTAGTAACCTGAAATTCATCAACAACCTCTTAACTTATCTCTGAGAACTGAGACTATCTGTGTCAACATGACTTAGTAGTTTGCCCAAAGAAATCTTTGCCTAGCAAAGATAAGACTATACACACACATGCACGCACACTCACACACACAAAACAACTCACTGTTTGCTTCAGGAAATTCTTATCAATTTGTCAGAGGCAATAGTCTGAACACCTGGCCAAACCGATTATGATTTTCGCTTCACAGTGCTCAGCAAACCTAAACTGCACTGTAAAAAATTTTGCCTAATCCAAATCAGTTCCTGCCTTTTAAACCCACTGTAAACCATCTGAGTCCAGATCCCAAGATCTTATAATTATTCTATTTCTTACAAGACATGGCAAAGACTTTCTTACTGTAGTAAAGTTCTAATATGTTTACCTCTGCTTTAACAGCTAATAATGACACTGTGGGGAGTTAAAAATCTCCAGGTATACCTACTTGGACAATGACCCACCAACCACCCCCTCACTCCCCAAATACCTAATATACTTACTACAAAATTCCTTCCTAAAACATTACTTTTAATATATTGTTCTATGGTTTAAAAATTTTAATAGTAAAATCTATGTACACACACTCACAAGACATTTTACAAATCATTTCAATCTCAAGAACATTGTGTAAAACAAAAATACCCAGACAAATACAATGTAATTAAAAAAAAAATTCTAGTGCAGGCAAATTAAGCTATGGGGATCAAAATCAGAACAGTGGCTTCCTAGGAGGGGGAGGGTATAAATGGAGGACCTAAAAACAACCTGTGGTGGTGGGATACAAATGGTCTATATCTTGACTGTTAAAAGACATGTATTTATCAAAGCTTGTCAAGTTGTGTATTTAAGATCTATTATACTGTCGTATACTTTATTTCTATAAAAAAATTAAAAGTCAAATTAAGACTACTGGTTCTGGACAAGATGGAGAAAGTGCATTTTCTCCCTGTTTCTCCAGTAAATACTGTCCTAAACCCTGGATGTCATACATAAAACAAACATAAAAAGACTCAAAAATAGAAGAAAACATATAGTCCTGGGACCTCAGGAACCCAGGTTCAACACAACAGTGAGTTCACTGGGTTTTCTTTGCACTTGATATATTTGGGACTGGATGATACTGAGGAAGCTGGCAAGCCAGGAAACGCCAATGGGCCCAGACAGCTTCCACCGCGCCCCCCCCCCCCCCCCAAAGCTCCAATAAAAGCCTGTTTTTAGCCAAAGGACCAAGACAGGTGCAGCCTAGCAATAATGAAAAACTTTTATACAAACATTCTCTCAGGTCACTCCACCCCATTCTTGCTTCAGATCATTCCATGATTTCCTACTGTTCACATGATAACGAGCAAATTACCTCAAGGTTTTCAAGGTGCTTCATAATCTAGTACAAAGTTATCATTATAGCCTTATTTCTCAACACTTGAAGGCACTAATCACATAAAATTACTTTCTGTTCTCTGGACAAGGCATGTGGCCTTTGCTCATTCTGTCCTTTGAATATACTTTCTGCTTGTCCTTTGATGAAATTTTACTTTTCCTACAATACTCAGCCTGAGGGAAAAGGTCTTTCATTACTCCTTACTCTGTGCTCATGTATCATTTTGCTTGTATCATGATTATAACTCTTGGTCACACTGTATCAGAACCAAACTGTATACTTACCTACATCCTTGACTAAACTGTGAAATTCATGAATGTAAGAATGAAGCCCAGAATATTGTTACAACATCAGAGCAACACAGAGTAAAGACACACAGCAGTTATTTATTGAATTAAACTGGAATGGGTTCAAATGTAAATATTTCCAGTGGTACAGCATGGTGAACTTCATTTTTTCTGAGTCACTGCCATCGTTTCCTAGACTCTGAGATTATTTGGAGTTGAGCGGACTTGGATATTTATTATATCATCACCTAGGCTTACTGCAGTCCCTGTAATCTTATTCTTTTTTTCATCCAAGGAAAGTGCAAAAGACAAGGTATTCAGTCTCTACAACTAATAATGGATTCTATTCAAATGTATTCTACAAGTAGACTGCAGCATGAGATTACCGTTTATGTGGACCCAAATCCTGCTTATGAACTAGCAAGATTTTTTATATGGGTTTTTGTTGTTTATGTAATTCTTCAATGGCAGTTGTAGCAAGGACAACCACTTGGTCAAAAAAAAAATACTTTTAAAAGTTCTATTTTACCTTTAAGTGTATTGTGTAACATTGAATTAGATTTTTCCAGTGCCTTTAGTTATGGCCTAATAGAAAATCTGTGCTCTTTGTAACTACACAAAGTCTAAAAAGCCACAAAGCATTCCAATGGCTTGTCCTTCTTATCTAAACTCTTATGAAGGGAAAAAAAAAGTCCTGTGCTATCAGAATATAAAATTCATTTGAAAATCCAACTATAATTAATAATGAAGTAGGTTTCATCCTGCATTTAAACTTCTTTCTAGAGCAAGTAGCCTTTTTTTTAAAGTGTTTTCGTGCAGTATTTTTTTTTTTTTAGCTTAACTGAGATAAAGATTTATAACAATGTATAAGTTTAAGGTATGCAACCCATTAATTTGATATGCTTATATATTGCAAAATGATTAACACCATAGCACTAGCTAACACTTCCAACCTGTCACATAATTACCATTCCCTTTTTTGTGGTGAGAATATTTAAAATCTACTCTTAGCAACTTTGAAGTATATAATACAGTACTGTTAACTATATTCATCCTGCTGCAAATTATATCCCCAGAATCTTATACATTTTTAAACTGGAAGTCTGTATCTTTGAGTAGTATTTCCCCATTTCCCATCCCCAAATGCTGGTAACCACCACTCTGCTGTATCTCTAAGTGCAGCTTTTGAAGGTTCCATACATACGTTATACTATTAAATTATGTCCTGTCATGTTTGTCTTTATTTCACTAAGTGTAATGCTCTCAAGGTTCATTCTAGTTGTTGAAAATGGCAAGATTTCTTTCTCATGGCTGAATAATATATATATACACACACACACATATACACATACATACTACATTTTATTTATCCCTTCCTCCAATGACAAACATGTGTGTTGTTTCCATCTCTAGGCTATTGTGAATAATGGTGCAGTGAACACAAGGATGCAGATGTCTCTTCAAGATCTTCAAGATCTTGTTTTCACTTTTTGAATATACACCCAGAAGACTGATCATATGGTAGTTCTATTTTTAATTATTTGAGGAATCTCCACATTGTTTTCCATAGTGGCTGTACCAATTTATATCTCCAACAGGGCACAAGGATTCCTTTTTCTCTACATCCTCAGTAACAATTTATCTCACATATATGTATTTTTATTTTATTGAAGTATAGTTGACATACAATGTTATATTAGCTTCAGGTGTACAACATAGTGATTTGACATTTCTGTACATTACTGCATGCTCACCACAGTAACTACAGCCACCATGTGTTACCATACAACATTATTTTTTTTTTTAAAGATTTTATTTATTTATTTGAGAGAGAGAGAATGAGAGAGAACACATGAGAGGGGATAGGGTCAGAGGGCAAAGCAGACTCCCTGCCGAGCAGGGAGCCCGATGCGGGACTCGATCCAGGGACTCCAGGATCATGACCTGAGCCGAAGGCAGTCGCTTAACCAACTGAGCCACCCAGGCGCCCACCATACAACATTATTAAAATATTATTGATTATATTCCTGATGCTGTACATCAAGTAAAGGGGATTAATAAAAACTTCTAGTTATAAATAAGTCAGATTATTTCTTACATTTTTTGATAACAGCCCTCTGACAAGTGTGAAGTAGTATCTCATAGTGGTTTTAATTTGCATTCCCCTGATGATTTGTGATACTGAGCATCCTTTCATATACCTGTAGGCGATTTGTAGGTCTTCCTTGGATAAATATAATCAGGTCCTCTGCTCCTTTTTTAATCAAGTTCTTTGTAATTTTTGCTATTGAGTTGTATGAGTTCTTAATACATTTTGGATATTAACTCCTTATGACATATATGACTTGCAAATATTTTTCCCATTTTGTAGACTGTCTTTACATTTTGATGATGGTTTCTTTTGCAGTGCAGAAGCTCTTTAGTTCGATGTAGGCCCATTTTATTCTTGCTTTTGTTACTTGTGCTTTTGGTATCGTATCCAGAAAATCATTGCAAAGACCAACGTCAAAAGAATTTTTCCCAATGTTTCTTCTAGGAGTTTTATGGTTTCAATCTTACATTTAAGTCCTCAATCCATTTCAAACTCAATTTTCTGAGTGGTGTAACAGGTAGGAGTCCACTTTCATACTTCTGGATGCGGTTACCTAGTTTCCTCAACCTCATTTATTGAAGACAATCCTTTCCTCACTGATTATTCTTAGCTCCCTTGTTAAATATTAGTTGACCATTTGTGAGAGAGTTTATTTCTGGACTCTCGATTCTATTCCACTGGTCTACGTTTCTATTTTTATGCCAGTACCATACTGTTTTAATATTGTACTGTGGTATAGTTTGAAATCAAGAAGTGTTATGCATCCAGCTTTGTTCTTTCTCAGAATTGCTTGGGCTATTATTTATTTACTTTTTCAGCTCCATACACATTTCAGGATTTTTTCCTCTATTTCTGTGAAAAATGTCATTGGAGTCTGATAGGGATTGCACTTCATCAATAGATGGCTTTGGGTGGTGCTCTGGCTAGAATTTACAGTACTGAATAGAAGTGATGAGAGTGAGTACTCTTCTGATCTTAGAAGCAAAGCTTTCAACCTTTTGCTATTGGGTATGATGTTGGCTGTGGACTTGTCATATATGGCCTTTATTGTGTGCAAGTATGTTCCTTCCATACCCAATTTGTTAAGTGCTTTTATCATGAAAAGATGTGGTAAAATGTTGAATGATTTTTTTTTTTTTTTTGCATCTGTGGGGATGATCATAAGGTTTTTATCTTTCATTCTCTTACTGTGGTAAATCATAGTTATTAATTTGCCTACGATGAACCACTTTTGCATCTCAGGGATAAATCCCACTTGACTGTGGTTGGTATATGATCCTTTTTATGTGCTGTTAAATTTGGTTTGCTATTACTGTGTCAAAAATTTTTGTATCTGTATTCATCAGAAATACTGCTAATTTTCTTCTTTTGTAATGTCTATATAAGGCTTTGGTATCCAAGTAATGCTGGCTTTGTAAAAATAAGTTTGGGAGTATTTCCTCTTCAGTTGTTTGGAAGAGCTTGAGAAGAACTGATGTTAATTATTTCTTGGTAGAATTCACCAGTGAAACCATATGATCCATGGCTTTTCTGTATCAAGAAACTTTTGATGACTGATTTAATCTACTACTCATTGTTAAGTCTCTTCAAATTTCCTATGTCTTCATAATTCAGTCTTAGTGAGTTGTATGTTTCTAAGAATTTATCCATTTCTTCTAGGTCTACAGTTTATTGGCACAGTTTTGTTCATAGTAGTCTCATTATCCTTCCTATTTGTTATCAGTTTTAATGTCTTTTCTTTCCAATTTTGTCTTCTCTATGTTTTCTGAGTTAAGCTAAAAACTTGTCACTTTTGTTTAAAAGTTTGAAGCACTGATCACCAATTCGTCATTGATACTCTTCTTCCATAGTGTAAATGGTGCTGTATAAAGCTTTTTGGTAATGTTACACTTAAATGGCAAACACTATGTAACAACTTCTATCTGTATGTAAATTTTACCCTAAGAGAATTCAAAATACAACCTATACTTCCAGTGAACAGCTCCCAGGAGAATGTAGACTTTGCTTTATGATATTAAATATATATACATATATATATATGTGTGTACACTCATATATATTTAAATATATATAGTTAAGAGAGAGAGAGTGTTAGGCATGAAATAATTTTAGATCAAGAATTTCTTTAAGTAAAATAAAGGAAATTCATGTAAACATATACATATGTGGATGTACACATGTGGGTGTGTTCATCCTTATCTTCCAGTGCGTCTTCTAAATGTTTGCTGATGTAACCTGTACATACTTGTGTGTAGGGGTGACTGGAGTTGTGTGTTTATTTCCAGTTGGCCTGGTTGCAGACTCCTCAAAGACGCAGTATATCAAGTTTTCTCTTATTGTAATGTTTCTTTTTAAGACCAATTTGTTGCATTCTATAGCATGCATTCTCATAGTGATCTTGTATTAAAATAGGGCATTTTTTCCTAATAAAAAAATCACTTGTTTTCTATAAAACAAGTTTTTAATTTCATTGACATTTTTTGATTTATATTTTATTTCTACTTAAGTCCCTACTATTATTGTATTGTTGCCTACTTCTTTCTTCAGATCTGTTTACTAATAATGACTCCTTATTCATTATATAATGAAGTTCTTATCTTTTGTTTTCTCTTATCTCCTGAAGTTGCCTTCTCATTTTTGGATTAAAGTCTGTTTTGTCAGACATAAGTAGAGCTGCCCATGCACTCTTTCTGTTTATACTAGCGTAGAATATCTTTTCCTTCTCTTCATTTTGAGCCTATATGTGTCCTTAAAGCTGAAGTAAATTTCTTGTAGGCAGCATACAGTGGGTACATTTATTTTATCCATCCAGCCACTCTGTGCCTTTTGATAGGAAGATTCAATTTTTAATTGAAATATAGTTGGCAATGTTATAATAGTTTTAGGTATACAACATACTGTCTTTTACATTATCCTCACAAGTGTAGCTACCATCTGTCCCAATACAACACTATTACAATACCATTCACTATATTCCCTATACTGTACCTTTCAGCCTGTGACTTATGCATCCCATAACTGGAAGCCTGTATCTTCACTCCTCTCCACACATTCTGGCAATCCCTCCACCCCACTTCTACTCTGGTAACCTACCAATTTGTTCCTTGTATTTATGGGTCTGTTTCTGTTTTCTGTTTGTTTGCTTTGTTTTTCAGATTCCACATATAAGGGAAATCATATGTATTTGTCTTTCTCTGCATGACTTATTTCACTTGGCATAATACCCTTTAGGTCCATCCATTTTGTCACACATGGCAAGATCTCATTCTTTTTTATGGCTAAGTGATATTCCATTGTATGTATATATACCAAATCTTTACCCATTCATCAATCAATGGACACTTAAGATTGTTTCCATATCTTGGTTATTGTAAATAATGCCGCAATAAACATAGAGGTGCATATCTTTTCAAATTAGTGTTGTCATTTTCTTTGGGAAAATGCCCAGTAGTATATATGGTATTTCTATTTTTAATTTTTTGAGGAACCTACATACTATTTTCCACAGTGGCTGCACCAATTTACATTCCCATCAACAGTGTATGAGGGTTCTTTTTCACCATATCCTCACCAACACTAGTTATTTCTTGTTTTGACATTAGTCATACTGACAAGTGTAAGATGTTATCTCACTGTGGTTTTGATTTGCATTTTCCTGATGATTAGTGATGTTGAGCATCTTTTCATGTATCTTATAGACATCTGTGTATCTTTGGAATATCTCTTCAGGTCCTCTGACCATTTTTAAATCAGATTGTTTCTTCGGTATTGAGTTGTTTAAGTGCTTTATGTTTTGGATATTAACCCCTTATTGGCTATATCACTTGCAAGTACCTTCTCTCATTCAGTAGATTACCTTGTCTTTCTGTTGATGGTTTACTTTTTTGTGCAAAAGCTTTTTAGTTTGATGCAATCTCAATAGTTTATTTTGCTTTTGTTTTCCTTGCCTGAGCAGACATATCTAAAAAATTTTGCTAACGCCAATGCCAAAGAGATTACTACCTATGTTTTCTTTTTTTTTTTTTTTAAAGATTTTATTTATTTATTTGACAGAGAGAGACACAGCGAGAGAGGGAACGTAAGCAGAGGGAGTGGGGGAGGGAGAAAGCAGGATTCCCGCTGAGCAGGGAGCCCGATGTGGGACTCGATCCCAGGATCCTGGAATCATGACCTGAGCCGAAGGCAGACGCTTAACGACTGAGCCACCCAGGCGCCCTACTACCTATGTTTTCTTGTTTTATGGTTTCAAGTTTCACATTTAGGAGTTTAATCCCTTTTCAGTTTATTTTCATGTATGGTTAAGAAAGTGGTCCAGTTTCATTCTTTTGTATAATAACTGTCCAGGTTTCCCAGTACCATTTACTGAAGACATGGTCCTTTCCCCACTGAGTATTTTTGCCTCCTCTGCCATACAGTAATTGACTATATAACTATGGACTTATTTCTAGGCTCTCTATTCTGTGCCATTGATCTGGGTGTCCATTTTGGGGCCAGTCCCATATTTTAATTATAGTTTTGTAGTACATCTTAAAATCTGGTCGAATAATATCTCTACCTTTGTTCTTTCTCAGGACTGTTTTGGCCATTCAAGGATTTTTGTGGTTCCAGACAAATGTTAGGATTATGCTAGTTTTGTGAAAAGTGCTGTTGTTTTGATCGGGATTGCATCAAATCTGTAGACTGCTTTGGGTAGTAGAGACATTTTAACAGTATTAATTCTTCCAATCCATGAGCATGGAATATCTTTCCATTTGTTTGTCATCTTCAGTTTCTTTCATCAGTGTTTTATAGTATTCTGAATACACATCTTTAAGCAATTTGGCTAAGTTTATTCCTAAGTGTTTTATTCTTTTGGTATAATTATAAATGGAAATATTCTTGATTTCTCTTTCTGCTACTGTTATTAGTGTGTTGTCACAACAGATTTCTGTATCCTGCAACTGTACTGAATCCAATTATTCTAATAGTTGTATGATGGAGCCTCTAGGGTTTTCTATTACAGTATCATGTCATCTGCAAAGAGTCACAATTTTACCTCTTTGCCAGTTGGGATGCCCTTTATTTCTTTTGTTAACTGATCACTGTGGCTAGGACTTCCAGTACTATGTTAAATAACAGTGGGTGACAGTGGAATCCTTATCTTGTTCCTGATCTAAAGGAAAAGATCTCAGTATTTCATCATTGATTATGATTTAAGCTATGGGTTTTTCCTATATGGCCTTTATTATGTTAAGGGATTATCCCCCTAAATGTGCTTTGTTCAATTTTTGTCATGAACAGATGATGAATTTTGTCAAATGCTTTTTCTCTTTGTCTATTGAGATAACCACATGGTTTTTATTGTTTTGTTAATGTGGTATATGATACTGATGGATTTGCAAATATTGAACCATCCTTGCATCCCCAGAATAAATCCCATGTGATCATGACTCTTTTAATGTATTATTGAATATAGTTGGTAATATTTTGTTGAGGGCTTTTGCATCTGTGTTCATCAGGGATATTGGTGTGTAGTTTTTGTTTGTTCTTTAGTGTGTTTGATTTTGGTTTCAAGGTAATGCCGGCCTCATAAAATGTATTTGGAAGCTTTCCTCTCCCTATTTATAGGATACTTTGGGAGTAGGTATTAACTCTTCTTTAAATGTTTAGTAGAATTCACCTGTGAAGCTGGCTGGTTTATTGGTAGTGAACTCCTTTTAATTTTGTTTGTCTGGAAAACTCTCCTGCAATTATGCATGATAACCTTGCCAGGTAGGGTATGCTTGGTTGTAAATTTTTTCCTTTTTGTACTTTGCAGGCCAGAGGGAATGGCATGATCTATTCAAAGTTTCTGCTGAAAAATCAGCAATTATAGCCTTATGGGATTTCCCTTGTATGTAACCATTTGCTCTTCTTTTGCTGCTTTTAAGATTCTCCATTTATCTTTATTTTTTGTCATTTAAATTACCATGTATCTTGGTGTGAACCTCCTTAGGCTCATCTTGTTTTGAACTCTCTTTGCTTCTTGTACAGGAGTATCTGTCTCTTCCCCATGTTAGGAAGGCTTTTAGCTATTATTTCTTCAAAGAGGTTTTCTGCCTCCTCATCTCTACTCTCCTTATGGGATCCCTATATATAATGCAAATATTTTGTTTAATGATGTTGCAGAGGTACCCTTAACCTACCTCATTTTTTGTTATCCTTTTTCTTTTTTGCTATTTAGTTTGCTTTCCAATACCTTGTCTTCAGAATTGCTGATCCATTTATCTGTATCCTCTAATCCACTGGTGATTCACCTAGTTTATTTTTCATTTCAGTTATGGTATTCTTCAGCTCTGATTGGTTTTTATATTTTCTATCTCTTGCTGATGTTCTCACTGTGCTCATGCAGTCTTCTGTCAAGTCTGAGGACTATCTTTATGACCGTTGCTTAGAGCTCTTCATTGGTCATGCTGCTTTTCTCTGTTAGGCTTAGTTCTTTTTTCATAATTTTGTTTTGTTCTTTCATTTGGCTTCCTCACATTCCTCTGCCTTCTCATTTTGTCGAACACTCTATTTCTACCTATCACACAGGTCAGCTATGTCTCCTCATCTTAAAAGTTGTGGCCTTATGTAAAAGGGTTCCTGAGGTTCCCTGTAGTGCAATTCCCCCTACCACCAGAACTAGGTGGTTGATGTATGTTCCCTGTGTGAGCTGTATATGCCCTCCTGTTATGGCTGAGCCACGATTGCTGTGGGTATACTGTTGGGCATGGTTTGCTCCCTGTGCTGTTGGCTGAAAGGACTGTCTGCAATGAACCACTATCTAGGTTTGCTCCCCACACTGTTAGCAGAGAGGTCTGGCTGCAGCCCCTTCAGGCTTACTGATGGGTAGGGGTAGGTTAGCACTCAGCCCTGCTGCCTGCAATCAGTTGCTGTGGGCGCCCTGATTGGCAGTTTCTTCCCCACAGTTAGCATTAAGCCTTGGCAGCAGCCATCATCAGCTTGCTTGTGGGTATTTGAGTCTTTTTAATCTTACTGTTATAGCTCACTGGTGAATTTCTCACTTTGTTCGTGTATTGTTTTCCTGGTATTGTTTATCTCTGATCATCTTTATGGCAATTATTTTGAATTCTTTATTGGGCAATTCCTGGATCTCCATTTCTTTGCGGACAGTTATTAAAGATTTACTCTCCTTTGGTGGAGTCTTATTTCTGATTCTTTGCAATCCCTGTAGACTTGCTTTGGTATCTACGCATTGTAAGAAGCAGTTGCATCTTCCAGACCTTATGGACTGACTTTGATAAGAAAAAACCTTTCTGTGGGTGGGGGCACACTGGAGGGTGATATCACCCTGTGTCTAGTGGTCCAGGGAACTGAGTGAGGGACATGTATTGGTACCAGGTTGGGGGTGTGCTATTTCTTTATTCTTTAGCTCAGTCTGCCACGGTAGTGATGAGCAGGGCTTCTAGGCTTTCATCTCGCATGGCAGAGTCCTGAACTGGCTTCCAACAGGACTCCCAGGCTCCAGTGGGGCAGGGTTGAACTCAGCAGCTGGGGTCAGTGAATAGCAATACCTGTGTGTGTGGGGGGGTAGGGTATCTGGCTGGCCCAGTTGGAAGAGCTTGCAACTCTTGATCTTGGGGCTGGGAGTCAGAGCCCCATGTTGGGTGTAGAGATTATTTAAATTAATAACACTTAAAAAAAAGAAAATACCTGTGGGGTGAAAAATGGCAAAATTTGCAGGGGGTCCTTGGTGGCTACCCTGGCCATTGGTTTCACTAGGAGCTTTACTTACTGAGTTTGTGCTCAGAGCAAATCTCTATGGAAATCTCTCCTGCTGGGTGTCAGCTAATAGCCTCTTCTTGTCTTGCTTGATCCTAGCTGGTACTAGATGTCTCAGCTTTGTTGGTCTGGGTGGGTAAAATTGAAGTGGACCATGGCACAGAACACCAAAAGGCTTTTTGCCCATCCACTCTTCCCTCTTAGTTCTTTCTTTGTGCTGAATAATGCCAGCATGGGATGATGCATGCAAAATGAAGCAGTCTTCCTTCTTTTGTTGTGCTACTATTCTCAGCTTTTTTTTTGTTGTTGTTCACTGTGCTGCTAACAGTGGACTTTATAGCCTCTTGCAGTGTCATTTCTATTTGTGGATAGCTGTCTAACCATTGATCTTTATAGGTAGACAAGGAAGCTAGGTTCTCATACATTGTTATTTTTTGCAAATAGCACTTTTAAAAGCTACATTAATTATCTCAGATCATACCATCCCTTTTAATGTTAGATTTTACCACAGATTTTGACTGCTGACAGCTGGATACTTAAAAAAAAATCCAGGTTGTCCAGAATTTTACTAGCATTAATGGAATAGTAAACACAGAGAGGGAATAAGAGAGCAGAATAAAGGTGTGAAAGTTTCTAAAACCATGGTGAATGGGAGGAGTGTAAGGGGAAAAATAAGAAAATGAAAACACTCTAAAATAAAAATGCCTTTAGTAATGGCTTAATCAGTAATGAAGTGTAAATAACAACTCACTGAAGAGTTATTACACTTAGTGATTGCTAGTTATATTTAGTGTATTTTAATAAAGCTGTTAGTTGTTTAATATATGGTTGAAGATAATCCATGCTTTCAAAACTCAATAAGCAAAATGGAGAAAAAAAATTATTTCTATTTATCAAAACTTAAAATATAAACAGCATCAGAATATCATGAGGGCGTATCACAAAGGTATAAAAAAAACACTTCATTTTCATGTAAAGTGTAGGAATGGTACAGTATCAAAATATACGTCAGAAACTATAATTACCTAATAGCAAATATTATTTTGAGATGTAATAGTTCCAAACAATTTAGATGCCATAGAGATTATCATAATAATAACACAAACATTTCTTCTTCATATATGAGGCTTGAGGTAGTTTGTATGAATTGAACAGTTCTAGGACTCCTGAAGAACAACAAAGTGGTAGCGTATTCACTATGTGTGCAAATTTACATATTATTTATACTATTAAATTTTTTGAAAAGCATATACCATTTTTGGTGCCTCATAGGTTTGAGTATATGATAATACACTGTACGTATTAGTTTGCATATCCACTTAAATTGCACCTAAACAGATATGTGCTTCAAAGAAAGAGCACAGTGGTATCACGCAATCTCCTATAACTGGAAAATCATTCCCGAAGATTCATAGTTTACATTTTGAGCCTGAAACTTAAAGATTTAATAAATAAATAAATTGCAAAGCAAATTTCAGATACAATAAATAGTGATGACTTATTTCATAATGTTCCCTTCTGTTGTGAAAAAAAAAAAAAAAAAAAACCTTTTCATTTCTTTAGCGAAAGGAAACTGTAATGTTACCTAACTTTCAGAGCTTTTGACAGATTCTTGTGAGATGTGATGTAGGACACAATAATTTCATTTCTTGGCAGATACAAAATGTTGCTATTTACAGTAATTGCTTCCTTGGGAGAGAATTAAAGCATTTTTGCATTATTAACACAGCAGTTCCTCTGTTAGTAGTACACCTATTATAAAATGCAGGAATGAATCTTAAAACTTTTAAAAAGTTACACTCATTGATAAAATAAGAGATTATACATTATAGTAGAGGCAAGTAATATTTTTAAATTGTTTTAAAACATTTTATGGTATATATTAACTCTGTATTTCAATACACAATTTGGGGTAAGTCCGAATTAAATACACACACTTGGAACCAGTCCAAAATCTTTTAAATAGATTAAACTTTAGTGCACATAAGGAATGAACAATTACAACCTGTATTAGAAAAATATTAAGTAGAATAAATAGTTATAGAGCAAGAAATAATTTCATAAATAATCATTTCTATACTATATTAGTCAATGGTCTCCTAGTTAATAGGAGATGTAAAGCACTTTTTAAGGTTAACATAAAACAAGCAAAAAATAAAAAATAAAAACTTTGCCATTTTATAAAAAGCTAGGGAAACATAGGCAGCATTAGTAGCCTAAATATAGAAAAAAAATCTATATAAATCCCATAGGTTTGGTCATTTTGTGTGTATATTTTTGGCTTGCTCATTTATTCATTAAGTGTACACAGTCTCATAGAGGATTATAAAGACAAGTAATATTTTGATTCTGTGCTCAAGATACTCTAAAAAATTAATTAGGGGACATGATT
This sequence comes from Neomonachus schauinslandi, assembly GCF_002201575.2. Classification (NCBI taxonomy): domain Eukaryota; kingdom Metazoa; phylum Chordata; class Mammalia; order Carnivora; family Phocidae; genus Neomonachus; species Neomonachus schauinslandi. The sequence continues at coordinate 22,869,932 of NC_058404.1, forward strand.
ATGCAAAAATATAAAACTGAAAGGTAAGACAAATAACTATCATGACCATCCTGAATAGGAAAATTTTATATGCATCCAAGAACATAAAGAAGAAACTTTACCAAAAAAGTGAGGTGAACTAGGAAAGGGTTTAGAAGTATGGAGAAAGGAAGACCATCATTCCAGAATTTATAATAGTTACAATAAAACATTTTATGTGTTTATTTTAAACCAGAATTATCAGAAAAAAATATATCTGATTCATTCTTCCATCCTTTAGGCTATTTGATTTTTTTAGCTAAAATGAGGAAGTAGGTGAAGAAAGGATGGCTATTTGTCTATTTTCTCCTCTGATACTGCATTTATTCTGGAGTCCCAGAATATATAACTGTATTAGATTAAGTTTGACAAAAGAAAACACATTCTCATTTTGTAGTTCTATAATTCTCTGTGTATATGCTTTTAAGGTCTTAATTACAAATAGAAACAAAACTTAGGGAAAACCATTTTTTTAAAACATTTTTGAGAGGCTGAAAATATACATTGAGCTCTTTTTTGCAAAAAAAAGATCTATTCATCTAGTCAATTATTTAGTATCTATCATGTGAAATGCTTTGATTAGAGGTAAGGATACAAGTCACAAGGTCCTTCTTAATTGCCTGATCACAAGTAGCAACAGCTGAAACTACTGCGATGATGAAGGCACAGAACAGCAGCAGCAGATGCTAAAGGCAAGGAGTTTTACCAGAGTCCAACTAGACACAAAAAATTAAAAATCAAAAGGAATAAGAAGATGTAAGTCCAAACTTAAAAAAAATAAGATTCAGGGTCACAGCAACAAAGTGACCATGGTACTGAAGCAAAATGAGAAAACAATTCCAGTTTCTAATGCCATGCAATGCACTAATCGGTGAAGCTTTACTAACTGAGCTTTTAGGCAAACCCGTATGATGTTACATCTCTCCACTAGTCTATGAGCTCCGTGATATATTGGCAGGACTAAGGCAAATATAGGATCTAGCATTTAATGGGCTCTCAGGAAATGTCTACTGGATGGAAAAATAAAAACATGAATAAATGAAAGGGCAGAATCCCAATTCCAAAATCCACTGTAAGGTGTCTGCATATCTTCAATGTATATCGATTATGATTATCTAAATTTTTATTTAAAAATGTTTTTAATTTAATTCTATTATGTATGTTAGTCCCCATACAGTACACATCATTAGTTTTCACTTTTCGTTTAACACCTAGTGCTCCACACAATACGTGCCCCCCTTAATACCCATCACCAGGCTAACCCATCCCCCCACCCCGCACCTCTCTAAAACCCTCAGTTTGTTTCTCAGAGTCCATAGTCTCTCATGATTCATCTCCCCTTCCAATTCCCACCCTTCATTTTTCCCTTCCTTCTCCTAATGTCCTCCATGCTATTCCTTATGTTCCACAAATAAGTGAAACCATATAATTGACTTTGCTTGACTTATTTCACTTAGCATAATCTCCTCCAGTCCCATCCATGTTGATGTAAAAGTTGGGTATTCATCCTTCCTGATGGCTGAGTAATATTCCGTTGTATATATGGACCACATCTTCTTTATCCATTCATCTGTTGAAGGGCATCTCGGCTCTTTCCACAGTTTGGCTATTGCGGACATCGCTGCTATGAACATTGGGGTGCATATGGCCCTTCTTTTCACTCCATCTGTGTCTTTGGGGTAAATACCCAGGAGTGCAATTGCTGGGTCATAGGGTAGCTCTCTTTTTAACTTTTTTTTTTTTAAAGATTTTATTTATTTATTCATGAGAGAGAGAGAGAGGCAGAGCGAGAAGCAGGCTCCCAAGGAGCAGGGAGCCCAATGCGGGACTCGATCCCAGGACCCTGAGATCATGACCTGAGCCGAAGGCAGACGCTTAACCATCTGAGCCACCCAGGCGCCCTCTTTTTAACTTTTTGAGGAACATCCACACTGTTTTCCAAAGTGGCTGTACCAACTTGCATTTCCACCAACAGTGTAAGAGGGTTCCCCTTTCTCCACAACTTCTCCAACATTTGTCATTTCTTGCCATATCAATTTTTGCCATTCTAACTGGTGTAAGGTGGTATCTCAATGTGGTTTTGATTTGAATTTCCCCGATGGCTAATGACGATGAACATTTTTTCATGTGTCTGTTAGCCATTTGTATGTCTTCTTTGGAGAAGTGTCTGTTCATGTCTTCTGCCCATTTTTTGACTTGATTATTTGTTTTTTGGGTGTTTAGTTTGAGAAGTTCTTTATAGATCTTGTATATCAGCCCTTTGTAGTGTCATTTGCAAATATTTGAAAATTTTAATTGCATGCCGACACTGTCTCTGGTGGAGGTATGAAGATTACAGTGAAACTACTGAATCCCCTGTAAATATTTCCATTCAAAATAATTTTGCTTAGTTTAAATAAGTCCATACAGTTTCCAACTTATGGCTAAAATATGTCCCTCAAAAAGATAGCATATTCGGGGCACCTGGGTGGCTCAGTCATTAAGCGTCTGCCTTTGGCTCAGGTCATGATCCCAGGGTCCTGGGATCAAGCCCCGCATCAGGCTCCCTGCTCCGCGGGAAGCCTGCTTCTCCCTCTCCCATTCCCCCTGCTTGTATTCCCTCTGTCTGTCAAAAAAAAAAAAAAAAAAAAATAGCATATGCAAAATCCCTGAGGCATAAAACTATAAAGGAATTGAGAAAGCGTAAGACTAATATGGCTGCCTGAGACACAGAAAAAGTGCTTCATTTTGATAAATTCTGTATTAAGCAGCATGCCATTTTTGCAATACAATATTTTTGCATGTGCACAGAGAACACAGCTCTTAGTTTCATTCACAACTGAACTAGCTTTAATGCAGTGAAATATTTTGGATTTTATATGGTAAACCCATAGCAATCCTCAGGCAGCAGCGAAAAGCCAAATCTTGGGAAATTGAAACAAAACAAAAAGAACACTACACTTATATATGTTGGGAGTTATTACCTAAATATAAGCTTTATTTCAATGAATGCATTTCATTCAGGATAATGTCTTCTTTTTAACAGAAAATATCTTTATGTCCCATGTAACGATACAGTTAGTTGTATAGTTTCCTTTTAGCTACACAGTAATAACTGCTTTTGTGATGACTTCCATGCTGTTAAGTGGACCATTAGTACTTGGCTTGTGCCATTACAAAGCATCTTAATGGTGACAAACAAACTTGCAAATCAGCACAGCATCATACTGCGTACGCTATTAATTTTCTTTACACTCTATTTACACTTACATTTTCAATGCAGTGAAATTATAATAGCATTTTAGATCTTGTAGACATGTTTTATTCCACGATATATGAAAATATGAACAGTCATCAATATTACAGATGTTGAATTTTGTAAACTAATAGCTAAATGAAGACCCAACAACATCCCCCCATAGTGTTTTATTAAGCTGTCTGATCCAAGTAGCTCAGTCCAGTTAAAATATTAGACTATTAAAACTAGAATGAGAAGTTTGGAGCTGACAAAGGGACCCATTATACGTAGATTCTCTTGAGGGCCACAAACTATGTGCCATTCTCACCCGTGTTTCCCTAAGTGTATACTGTCGATTTTAAGGTGAAAAAGCAGTAGGGATGCAGAGCTAAGAGGACTGCAATGCATACTACTATTGGAAAATACAATTCAAAACACAGACCCTGTTGATAGAGCATCAATAACAAATCTTCTATAAAGGAATAAATGATCTGTCAATCTATATAATTGCTAAAAATTATAATAAAGATACAATATTCTTAAATATGTATATACTCTTACTTGAATTATTGCCTTTGAGACTTTGGGGAGGAATCCAAACTAAGGCCGAGTGTCTTCCATTTTTAAAACTGCTTATACATCTATTATATTTTATTTCATAAAGAATTATACAAGGTAAGAAAAGCAAGATTAGACTTATTTTACAGAAGAACAGAAAGACTAAGTAATATCCCCTAATGACATAACCAGTAAGAGAAGAGCTTGGGAAAAATTCAGCCCTGTTTTTCTTACACACTTGAGAACAAAGGCATAAAAAGGACTCTTTGGGATTAAGAGTTTTCTTCACTTTCTCTTATGTAAACATCTCTTTTTAAGCATATTAAATGTCTAAGATTAAATCATGTTTACTAAGGTATATTAAGGAAAATGATTATATCAAAAACATTTCTATATCAATACATTTACTGATGGCTTTCAATATTCACAACAATCCTAAACATCAAACTATAGGTCAGTGTGATCCTAAGCACTGGTTACTTCAATTTATTTACATATTTTCTTAAGAAAGTCAACCTTTGAGTATAAATGCTAAGTGGAATGTTTCCTTTGCTGCAAAACATCTGAGAAGACAAAATTATATTTAAGGTTCTCTGTAACTCTAAAACAGGGCTGCTTCTTTTAACATTCTGACATGTGGGACCAGATGGTTCATTATCGTGGGCAACTGTCCTCTGCATTGTAAGATGTTTACCAGCATCTCTGGCCTCTGTCACTAATTGCCATTAGTAGGCAGATGCCCCCACAGTTGTAACAATCAAAATTGCATAGAAACTACCAAATGTTCCCTAAGGGTGGGGGACAAATTCATCCCAAACATCATCTATTCATCTAATAATGAACACTGACATTGCATCTATATCTTGGCTGTTGTAAATAATGCTGCAATAAGCAGAGGGGTGCATATGTCTTTTCAAATTAGTGTTCTCATTTTCTCTGGATAAAAAGCCAGAAGTGCAATTGCTGGATCACATAGTTCTATTTTTAAGTTTTTGAGAAACATCCATACTGTTTTTCACAGTGGTGTCATCATTTTGCTTTCCCATCATCCATGTATGAGGGTTCCCTTTCCTCCTGCTAACCCTTGCTATTTTCTTTTTGATACTATCCATTCTGACACATTAGGCGGTCTCATTGTGGTTTTGATTTGCATTCACTGATGATTAGTGATTTTAAGCATCTCTTCCTGTACCTGTTGGTCATCTGTATGTATGTATTTGGAGAACTATCTGTTCAGGTCCTCTGCCCATTTTTTAATTGTATTGTTTTTTCTGATACTGAGTTGTGGGAGTTTGCTGTGTATTTTAGATATTAACCACTTATCAAATATATCATTTGTAAATATCTTCTCCCATTCAGTAGGTTGCCTTTTCATTTTGTTAATGATTTCCTTCCCTATGTAAAAGCTTTTTGCTTGATGTAGTCCCATTTGTTGATTTTTGCCTGTTTTGCTCTTGCCTAAAGAAACAGATCCAAAAAAAATATTGCTTAGGCAAATATACAATACTATGTTACCTTTTAAGAATTTTTCCGAACTTATATTGAAGTCTTAAATCCCTTTTGAGTTTATTTTTATGTATGTTGTAAGAAAGTGGTCCAGTTTCATCCTTTTGCATTTAGCTGCCCAGTTTTCCCAACACCATGTATTGAAGAGACCACTGTATATTCATGCCTTTGTCAAAGATTAGACCCATGTTTATATGGTCAATTATTGTTGGACTATGTGTTTTTGTGCAGTACTATACTGTTTTGATTACCATAGCTTGGTAGTATAGTTTGCAATCAGGGCTCTTGATACCACCAGCTTTGTTTTTCTTTTCTAATTTTCAAGATATTCCGTATCTTTTGTGGTTCCATACAAATTTTATATTTCTTTGTTCTAGTTCTGTGAAAAATGCCATTGGTATTTTGATAGGGATTGCACTGAAGCTACAGATTGCATTGGGTAGTATGCACTGCACACCTTAACATTAATTCTTCTGACTTATGAGCATGGTATATCTTTCCATTTATTTGTGTTTACTGTCAATTTCTTTTATCAATGTCTTAAAGTTCTCAGAGTATAGAAAAAATGTTTATAGAAGTATAGCATACACCCAGGAAAGTTCATATTTCACAAGTTTACAATTAGATGAATTTCACAAACTGATTGCACCTGTGTACCTATCACCTAAATGAAGAAATAGAGTATCTAGAAGCTGTCTCCTGTCCCATTCCAGTTACAACCCACATAGCTCAAAGGTACCTTCTCTGACATTTAACCCACAGTTACGTTCTGCTTGGTTTTGTGCCAGACTTCTTTTACTTTATATCTTTGAGATTTGTTCTTTTTGTTTTAAGTAGTTACATATATACCACTATTTATAATTTATTTAATCATTCTATTGATATAATTCAACATTACAGCCTAAATGTTGTTGCCACTCTGGGGCTATTAAGAATAATGCTATTAACATTTTTGTACACTGCATTTGGCACTCATATGTATGCATTTCTCTTGAATATATATTTATGAAAAATTTCAGGATCATGGGTATGAGTATGATTGTTTTAATACATGTTGTCAGCTTTTAAACTGCTTGAATGAATTCATTTTCTAGGTACTGAAACTGCATGGTATCAGTGTTACTGATTTTTTTTTTATTTTAATCATTATGGTGAATGTATCATAGCACTTTACTGTGTTTTAACTTCAATTTACTTAAGTAATAATAAGGTTGAAATCCTTTTCATATGTTTAGTGGCCATTCCAATAGCTTCTTTTGAGAAAGTGTGATCAAGTCTTCCCCAAATTTTTCCCATTGAATTGTGTTTCTTCTTTATATATATTGGATCCAAGTCCTTGAAGATTTCTCCATTCTCTGACTTACCTTTTCACATTCCTGATAGGAACATTTTGATGATGAAAGTTCCTAATTATAATGTATTTCAATGTAGCATGTTTTCCATTCATATTTACCTCCATAATCCATATGGGATTTATATTTATGGTATATGACAACTGTTAAGATTCTACATTTTTAAATTACTCTAGCACCATTTATTAAAAAGGCCCTGGTTCCACACTGCATTTTGGTATTACTATTGCCATAAATGTGTGCATATTTTTGAAGGACAGACAAATACACCAATTTAACAGAATGAGCTTTCACAATTAATATAAGTTTTGAAATCTGGTAACCTGAAGTCATTTAGCTTTGTACTTCTCTTTCAAGATGGTCTTACTATTCTTAAACATTTGAATTTCCTGAAGTATAATTTAAAATATCAAGTGATAATACTAATAAATCAATGCCTGAAATGAAAATTGGTCAGGCTGAAGAAAAAAATAAAAGTAAGCCTTTTTATGTGGTTTTTATGCTTAAAAAATATAAAACTGGATCTTAAATTCTTTCTAAACTTATACAGAAAAATGGCAATCTAGTTATGTGGTATTTGGGACAAAAGAACTAATAATCACCCAGAATTCTATACAGAAATCACAACTTCAGAGAAAAGGAAAAAAATAAATCTGTAAATCACAGACTTCCATAATGAAATCCTCAAGTATTTACAAAGTTAGTTCACGTTAACATAACACTGATATAAATAATTCTTTATGAATAAATTCCTCAAAACATCTACCATAGAGTTGAAGTAAAACATTTATGTAATTAATTTAGCAAAACTCAACAAAAATTACAACTCAATTAGCTGATCTTTGTGTATAATAGTTACCTACAAATAAGAGTAAATGGAAATTGTTACAAATGTGAAAACCAGTAAGAAGTACTCTCTTATATATCTTAGTTCCACCCTAATGCACTTACTGTACACTGATCAAGAATTAATGCCAAGTTATAAAATTCCTTTATATATTCATAAGATACTCCATACCACTGAAAGAGGTGAATAGCCTCATGATAATTATTCTCAAAAACACAAATTCTCTTTAGAGATTTGGTAATTTCTCTTTAGAAATACAGATTAAAATATGAAGAAATTACCAAAGAAGGATAGTACTAATTTTCAAGTTATATTTTGAAATTTGAACACATCTATTATAAAGAAAAATATTTACTATTATCATTCTAATGAACAATCAATCATTATTTAAAGTTCTGTACCAGTAACCATTTCATTTTGTAAAGCAAAGTTAATCTTCTATTTTGTTTCAGTAATATGAAAACACATTATTATGTAAAGCAATTCATTAAAACAAAACTTAAACCATAATTTCCTGTTTCAGTGTATGATGACATTATGCATATAAAAAGGCAGGAAGAGAAATTTTGTTGGAATATGTTAAAATGCACAACAAGATAAAAGCTATATACTAACAGGCAACATTCTGCTGCCCTTTTCACTGTGCTTTAATAGGCAGATTAAAGGCTTTGTCTATACTGCTAAGGAGTTAATATCTCCCATCAACTTAAAACTGTATCCACATCTCTGTGGCCAAGAGCACACTCATGCAATTGTTGCTGTAAAAGAGGCTCCTGAATTTCTAAAACCTTTATATTTTTATAAAATACAAGAGGATAGAGCTTGGAACAAAATTCATCTTTTTAAACACCTTGGCTTAAATTTCATTATTTCTAACTTTTGATTAAGTTGCTGAAATTTAAGATAAATATGTTAAAAGATGTTTGTATGAAGGAAATGCTTTTCCATTTAAAAACACAGAAAATTCTCCTAATGTGTTCCTCTGGGCCTCAGAGTACCTTTTCCTAAGGGCCCTGCCAATCACTACCTGAAAAATAGTAATATAAAAATGTGGAAAAAGATAAATAATTTTCTAAATAAATAAAATCTTCTCTAATCTGAACTTTAAGGTGAGTAACTGGTTTATGCTCAATTAATAGTGACATGTTAATCCTATTATTCTTCTGACTAGTGAGAAAATTAAAAGATAATCCAATTTTAGAAATAAAAATCTTCGGGCGCCTGGGTGGCTCAGATGGTTAAGCGTCTGCCTTCGGCTCAGGTCATGATCCCAGGGTCCTGGGACCGAGTCCCGCATCAGGCTCCCTGCTCCTTGGGAGCCTGCTTCTCCCTCTGTTTCTCTCTCTCTCTCTCTCTCTCTCTTTCTATCATGAATAAATAAATAAAATCTTTAAAAAAAAAAAAAGAAATAAAAATCTTCTAGTAGGAGTCCTTATAATCATTTAATAAAACATTTACTGAGGACCAGCTCAATGCAAGTTGTAGAGATGAAAATAGCTTCAAAGAAACTCCACATGTCTAAGGACTTGACTAAAATGGGATATATGAAACATTAAAGAATCAGTATACTAAAAAATGCATAGATACATAAGTGGACTAACCACATGTTAATAAATATGTAAAGGGAAGTAGGGGGCACTTCCAATGTAATTAAGAAGTAACACATCTCAGCAGGATGGCAAAATCAGGTGAGATATGAAGGATAGGTACAATTTGATAGATACAGAGGACATTCCAGGAATGGAAGCAGCAAAAAAAAGTTTAGGAAACACACAACAGTACAAATAGGCTAACACTTTCTCTGCAAAGTACTAGAGTTAACAGGTTGAAAAGTAAAATCACAATGGTCAGGAAATGGGAGAGGTACTTGGGATTGTAAACTGTAACTCAGGTCCATACATATTATAGTAAGTTACGTTTTAGGAATATTCACCTGGTAGCCTTAAAATATTCAGCTATGAAGTCTACTGCCTCACATGTAGTCAGTAAACAATAGGTCACATCCATTCTCAGTTACTGTTACTGGCACAAACTTTAGGAGCTTATTACTCCAGTAAACTACATGTAAGGAGACTAGATGGTTTAGAAAAGCAATAATAGAGATTACAGTAAGAAAAATATGTCACTTTCGTGTAAGGATTATTTTGGGCTGAAGGCAGTTGAGAAGAAGATACAAGAAAAGCTCTCTGGCCTCCCCAATCTGCCTAAAGGCAGCACATGTTTTGGAAGGTGTCCCTCCTCGCCCTTTACCAGGAATGACAAAGGTAAATTCCTACAAACAACTTTAGACCCTTATCAAAAAATGTGCGAAGGGGGGCAACTGTGACTTAATTCTGCATAATAAATCTTACTTTTAATTAGCTTGCTTTTCCTGGTCACCTCCAAGTGGCCTCCCTTGCACACATTTTTTTCTATCTTTAGCTGAAGATGGTATTTGAGCCTGAACTCTAAGTCACCTCTGAGTGTTACTGATTTTTCCCTGAGTATCTCCCATGTGTACAGGAAGTATACATGTTAGTAAGTTCTTCTCTTATACTTCTGTATTTTGTTATAGGGGTCCTAGCCAAAAACTCAGAAGAGTAGAGAAAAACTGTTTTTTCTTCCCCTATACAAGTTAACACATTTCATAAGAATGTTGGTTAATTTTCCATATACTTTAACAAACCAAACAATAAAAAGCAATGCTTAATGCTTTTCAACTTAAGGAATATTCTCTTAAAATAATATTAAAAGACAGTAATGAAAAATTTATAATATTTCCTAAATTTACACTTTGAAGTAGCAGGAACATAATAGTGATCCAATCTTTCATTAGGACTTTCTCTATGTAATAGGAACATATCAGTGACAAAAACTGCTAAGACCTGACAGCAGGACTTTTTATGTCTTACTGATGTCATGATAAAAGGCAGACAAAAATACAAAATAAGTAGATTTGAAAGCATGTTAGAAGATGATTAAGTGCTACGAAGGCAAAATAAAACAGGAAAGGGACAGAGTGTGGGTACTGGGGAGGAGGAGAGGAAAGGACACCACTTTCTAGTCAGGCTGTTGGAAAGACTTGTTTGATAATCATTTCCAGTTATTTTTCTTTAAAATAATTCAATTTGAATATTTAAACATTCAATAACCCCTCTAAGTAGTGAAAGACTTCAAAAATATACATACGTGGCAAAACCCATGTCTAAATGACTATGGCAGCTAATCTTCCAGTCTAACTCTGACTCCGTATCATTACCATCTTCAGGAGAAATCTGAGACCAAACCAATCATTATCTAACTCTGGCAATTAGCCAATTAGTCTAATAGTCTAAAAAACCTAGTCTTAAAACCTGATTGGGCAGTCAGAGAACGGGCAATGAATAAAGTGAGATATTTCCCAATGTACAGAGTTCCACGAAGAAGTTCAAAGAAATTCACAATGTAGGAAGAAGAAATAATAACTTGTTGGCTTTAATATTAAAGGTATTTGAAGCACTATAAGCAATGAAGAATAAATCTCAAACTTATGTTGTAATCTATATTTATAGAGTTCCAGAGAATTTATAACATTTTGCCATATGAAAATTTCATTCAGAATTACAATTTCAAGAATTGAGAATTTATTTACAAAAAAACAAATTAAGAATTTAATATTCTAGGTGACGGTGGTAAGACCTTATCTTTTAGGGATATCTACTAAAGTATTTCTGTATGAAATGAAATGATATTGAGCACTTATTTCAGAAGAATCTGACGGAAGGTAAAGAGAACTGAATGGAGGAAGAGATGGAACAAGTATTAGTTATGAGCTAGTAATTGTATGGTAACAGGTACATGAGGGGTGTCATTACATTATTCTCTCAAAATCTGTATGTATTCCAAATGAAAAAGTTACAGAAAAAAGTCACATTTTTAAACAGTTAATCTTCACCAACCTAATAAATATTAAGCCTCAAAGACAGTTGATCTATTACAATAATATCCCATTCACCAAAAACAAAAAACCTAAAAAAGTAAAGCAACAAAATAAATAAACTCAGTAGCAGTTACTAATGTGAACTTTGCTACTGATTTAACTGCACATCAATTTCCCTTTCAATTTTGTAACAAACACTTCTTAGCATTCTAATATGACTGCCAGGGTTCTTAATGATGTTTTAATTAATCTCTTCTTAACTAAATTTACCACTTATGGGACACCACCTACAAACTGTTCCTATTTCCTCTTTTGGCATTACATATTATTGCCATAGCAATATGTAAAGGTGAAAAACTAGGTTATGAATGTCTATTTGATGTGGTAGGTACACAAATTTTCTTAAACAGTAAAGCAGTCCTCACCCTAAAATATATATATACATATATGTGCATGTGTATATGCATATAGTAGAGGTTGTATCAGAAGAGAAAGAACAAAACTTTAGATTTACAGACAAAATCCTTTCTCACTAAATACTGCACATGATTTCTGATTCCTATATAAACAGGATGAAAGGGGTACCTCACTGGCCTAGTCAGAAAAGCATGTGACTCTCCTTCTCAGAGTCCTTAGTTCGGACCCCACGTTGTCTGTGAATATTATTTAAAAATAAACAGGATTGGGGCACCTGGGTGGCTCAGTCGTTAAGCAGCTGCCTTCGGCTCAGGTCATGATCCCAGGGTCCTGGGATCGAGCCCCGCACAGGGCTCTCTGCTCGGCGGGAAGCCTGCTTCTCCCTCTCCCCCTCCCTCTGCTTGTGTACCCTCTCTTGCTGTGTCTCTCTCTGTCAAATAAATAAAATCTTTAAAAAAAATAAAAATAAAAAAAAATAAACAGGATTAAAGTTTAAAATATGGGTGCTTAGAACATGCACTTACCACTTGTCCATTGTGTGGGTTCTTATGAGCATACGGAGGTCCACGGATATGATTCCACATCTGGCCAGAAGTCATAGCAAAGACTATACACTGAAAAACAGGGTGTAATGTTATAATATGTATATCAAGGAATATCAATACTGCATTTTTTAAAAAATAATGGTCACATAATTAAATTTAAAAAATCATGTATCACTTCACCCATTAGAATAATTTTCACTAACTATGGGACTTTGGGAATTCATCCCAAATGAAAGAATAAGATAAAGCCATAGCCAGAGATATAAGTGAAACAGATATAATAGGCCTGATGGAAAATTTAAAGCAATAATCATAAGGATACTCACTGGGCTTGAGAAAAGAATAGAAGACATCAGGGAGACCCTTACCACAGAGATTAAAGAGTTAAAAAAGAATCCATCAGAGATGAAGAATACAATGAACAGCAGGCTAGAAGCAGCAGAGGAACACAAATTAGTGACCCAGAAGATAACAGAAAATGATGAAGCTGAACAAAAGAGTGAAAGAATTATGGAACATGAGAATAGACTCAGGGAACTCAGTGACTCCATCAAACATAATAACATTCATATTATAGGAGTCCCAGAAGAAGGACAAAGAGAGAAAAGAGAGTAGAATATTTATTTCAAAAAATAATAAATACTTCCCTTATCTGGAGAAGGAAACAGATCCAGATCCAGAAGGCAGAGAGGACTCCCAATCAAAATCAACAAATGCAGGGCAACACCAAGACATATACTGATAAAGAACAAATCTTAAAAGCAGCAAGACAGGGCGCCTGGGTGGCTCAGTTGGTTAAGAGACTGCCTTCGGCTCAGGTCATGATCCTGGAGTCCCGGGATCGAGTCCCACGTCGGGCTCCCTGCTCAGCAGGGAGTCTGCCTCTCTCTCTGACCCTCCCCCCTCTCATGCTCTCTATCTCATTATCTCTCTCAAATAAATAAATAAAATCTTAAAAAAAAAAAAAAAAAAAAAGCAGCAAGATAAAAGAAGTCCTTAACTGATGAGGGAAGACCAAAAAGGCTAGCTGGAGATTTCACAACAGAAACTTTACAGGCCAGAAGAGAGTGGCATCATATATTCAACGTGCTGAATGGGAAAAATCCACAGCCAAGAATACTCTATCCAGCAAGACTATCATTCAGAATAGAAGGAGAGATAAGGCATTTCCCAAACAAAAACTAAAGGAGTTCATGACCATTAAATCAGCCCTGCAAGTAATACTAATGGGGATTCTTTGACTGGAAAGACCAAAAGTGACAAAGACAAAGGATCAGAGAAATCTCCAGAAATGACCAAAAAAAATTAACATAGTACTAAATATATATCTATCGTTAATTTGAATGTAAATGGACTAAAAATCCAAGACCCATCTATATGCTGCATACAAGAGACCCATTTTAGACCTAGACACCTGCAGAATGAAAGTAAGGGGATGGAGAAACATTTACCATACAAATGGATGTTAAAGTTAGAGTAGCAATACTTATCTCAGACAAACTATACTTTACAACAATGACTCTTACAGGAAGACTAAGAAGGGCACTATATCATAATAAAGGGGACAATCCAACAAGAAGATATAGTAATTGTAAATATTTATGTCCCCAACCTGGTAGCAACCAAATATATAAAAAAAAATAACAAACATAAAAGAATTGATAATACAATAATAGGGGACTTTAACATTCCACTTACATCAATTGACAGTTCATCTAAGCAAAAAATACATAAGCAAACAATGGCTTTGAATGACATACTGGACCAGATGGACTTAACAGATATATTCAGAACATTCCATCCCAAAACAGCAGACTATACATTCTTATCAAGTGCACATGGGACATTCTCCAGAGTAGATCACATAATAGGTCACACATCAGGTCTCAACAAATACAAAAAGACTGAGATCATACCATGCACCCTTTCTGACCAAATGCTATGAAACTAGAAGTCAACCACAAGAAAAAATTTGGAAAGACCACAAATACATGGAAACTACTAAACAATGAATGGGTCAATCAGGAAATCAAAGAAGAAATTTAAAAAAATACATGGAAAAAATGAAAACACAAGAGTCCAAAATCTTTGGGATGCAACAAAAGCCATCCTCAGAGAAAGTATATAGCAACACGGGCCTACCTGAAGAAATAAGAAAAATCTCAACCTAAACTTACACCCTTTAGGGCTAGAAAAAGAACAACAAAAGAAGCCTAAAGCCAGCAGAAGGAAGGAAATAATAAAGATTAGAGCAGAAATAAATGATATAGAAACTAAAAAAACCCAAACCCAAGAAAACAGATCAATGAAACTAGGAGCTGGTTCTTTGAAAAAAAAAAAAATCAATAAAATTGATAAACCTCCAGCCAAGCTTACCAAAAAGAAAAAGGACCCAAATAAATAAAATCACAAATGAAAGAGGAGAAATAATAACCAACAGCACCAAAATACATACAATTACAAGAGAATATTATGAGCAATTATATGCCAACAAATTAGGCAATTTGGAAGAAATGGATGCATTCCTAGAAAAATAAACTACCAAAACTGAAATAGGAAGAAATAGAAAACTTGAACAGACCAATAATCTGCAAAGAAATTGAATTAGGAATCCAAAAACTCCCAACAAACAAAAGTCCAGGACCACATGGCTTCACAAGTGAATTCTATCTAACGTTTCAAGGAGAGTTAATACCCATTCTTCTCAAACTATTCCAAAAAATAGAAAAGAAAGGAAAACTTCCAAAGTCATTCTATGAGGCCAGCATTACCCTGATACCAAAACCAGGTAAGACTATACTAAAAAAGAGGGTGGCTGCACCCAGGTGGCTCAGTTGGTTAAGCATCTGACTCTTGATTTCAGCTCAGGTCATGATCTCAGGGTTGTGAGATCACTCTCTCTCCCGTGTTGGGCTCTGTAATCAATGCAGTCTGCTTGAGATTCTTTCTCTCCCTCCTTCTCCCTCGGCCCCTCCCTGTTAGCTCTCTCTCTCTCAAATAAATTAAAAAAATAATAAAATCTTTTTAAGGGGGAGAGGTGACGGGCAGAGGAAGAGGGAGAGAATCTTAAGCAGTCTCCAGCTCACAACCCTGAGATCATGACCTGAGCTGAAACCAAGAGTCAGATGGATACCCAACTGAGACACCCAGGTGCCCCCTATTATATACTTACTCTTAAAATAGGCTAAAGAAAATAGTATGAACTTCATGAAGAAGAGAAAATACCTTACCAGTACTGTACTGTATTTACTGAAAATAATCTGATATATGGACCCACACAATTCAAATCTGATTTGTTCAAGGGTCAACTGTACTGAGTTTATAGGAAAGACTAAATATCCTGTTTTATATAATCCTCTCTACAGTCATCTTTGAATATTCTTTGAATTATTGGGCTACTGTCTGTTCTCATTACACAAAATTAGGAACTAAATTTATTAAGAAAAGTATACCCTAAAAATATATTAAATTTTTCATTATATTCTTGCCATAATCCTAACACAAAAATATACATGAGGCTATATATATAAACTACCAATTTGCAAACAGACCTACCCATCTTCAAATGACTCAAACTTAAAAACAACAGTTGCTTTACTGAAAAAAATATTAGCAGCACTTACCTAAGCTTCTCACTTGTAAAGAGAACAAAATAAAAAACCACAGATAGTACCTGCATAAATTACATAATTTAGTTCAAATAAATTTGTAAAGATGCTCATTCTGAAGTCAGAGCCGCCTTGCAGTTTTGTGTGGTCACAAGAAATACATTTTGACTGATACAACACAATACGTAGACACCAAAGAATCCTTCAGGAATGTGAAAATTGTGTAATCGTTTGTATTAATTTCAAGCTTAGGTTTGTCACAAAACTTACCCAATTAAACTGATACAATTTCTTTGAGACAGAAGACACATTAAGATATGTGAATCATCTTACAATATAGACCATCAGTGTTAAAAGGCAGAAAACAGCTTCTGTCCTACTAAGATTTACTGTGATAATAAAGTTTGGGTTATTAGATTTTTAAAGTGATGTTTATCTTTCATGTTTTGAATTGCAAATTCTTAGGATGTTTTTCTTTGCGTGTGAAATGAATATAACTATTTATCACACTTATATTTCTGCTTTGAAATCATAGCCATCTATGAGGAGCTTTAGGTTGCCATGAAGATCTGTGCTAAGGGCTATGGAACATAACATTTTAACTCATTTTGATATTCCAAATCAATGTTTATTTCTGAAAACCATAAACTATATATTCATATTATACTCCCTGAAGTTATGTACCAGTGTAGTTCAATATTTTACCCAACCATTCTACTTTAAACTCATCATAAAACAGGTAACGTGTAAGTTTATTGTTTATCATCCTTCTTCTTTAGGGAGGAAGGGAAAATGGAGTAAAACCAGAATCAATGCTTATTCAGCTCTATAAACAATTATCATCACTTATAAACAGGAGTTCATAATATTTTTTTCAAGACCAGGAGGAACCTATGAATATTCCTTTACCTAATTTTTTTAAAACTCAGAATCAGGAAGCTCTAATATTACCTTTTTAAATATTTGCATATCTTTCTCTATATAAGGAAATTGCAAACTTTGTCTCTATCCTACACCCTAAAGCACTATGAACAGCTTCCTCTCGCCAGGAAATACTGCATTCTCAGCCTACCTGTGAGTCATATACAATAATATGAATAATGAAAAAGACAAAAAAAAAAAAAAAAAAAACCACCCAGTAATAGAATACAGTCTATAGAACTAAGGATGTGTAACACTCAGTAATCCCCTGGGAGATACTTTTGCATAGGTTCAATATACAATTGCTAATTGTATACAGACTTGTTCTTTACCAAGAAATGGGTATGTGGATAGAGCTTCTTTTACAAACTTTTTCTCATTATTCTCATTTTGCATACAATGTTTGATATTACAGAAGTGGTCCGCTCTAATTCATTATTTTCATTTTAGAAGTTTTCCTTTTCTGTGCAATCCAAGGCTTTCATCAGAGTTTCCACAAATCAGATAATAGTTTGCCAAAAATTACTAAAAAACATTCTCTTTCCCAAAGGAAAATGGGATATTGGTTATTTCACACAGACAAATGTTTGAGAATCTGAATAAATGGGTTAGCATTTTGGGTAGCCTTTTAACTCTGTAAGGATATCTTAAGAATTGGATAAGATTAGAAATGAACAAATCCATTTTTTCACTTAAACCTAGCCTTTTTAAAAAATAGAGTCAGGTTTGGTGGTGGTCGTAGTGGCTATCAGGCAGAATGTAAAGAAGATTCAAATTAGTTTCCATAAGCTATCAACAGCTAAGGAAAAGATTACAGTTTGTATATTTCTATATTAATGAAAAACAGAGGGAGAAAAGTTTCAAGAGGAGTTTTTAATTCAACATTTTGTCATCAGAGTTTTAAAACATATTGTTTGAAAACATGTCTGTACTCTGCAGCCTGTTATTGACTTCTAAAAGTCTGCCATTGGGGAGCACGCACACTTGCCAAGATTTCCTTCTCAAGTATGTGTTTGTGAATGTTAGAATATTTTCTGCTATGCCAAGGTAAATGGCTTCCAAGGATTCAAAGCAGAAATACAAAATCTGGATGGAAAAAAAATTGATCTGTTCAAGTATTTAACATTTATGTACCATATAAATATTCTTAGGCATTTATTTGTAGTCATAATGGCCCACTACATCCATTGGTTTAAACATCCAACATATGAGATATGTGTCCAGATTTAGAGAAGCCCAGCATCGTGAAAAGAATATAGAACTTGAAGTCAGACACGTGGAAACAATTCCTAGTTAATCATTTTCTAGCTGTGTGAGCTACAAGTTGAGTTTACTGAATCTTAGTTTCCTTGTTTATAAAAGGAGGATAATACAAATAACCTTTTCATCATTATTGTAAGGAATAAGTACATAAAACATACCCCAAAGGAGGAAGAAACACAATAAATAGTAATGATGATTATTACTAGCTTACAACAATATTTCTGGGGAGGAGGATAATGAAGGCATGCTATTTTCAATTGAGTCTAATTCAGAGAGATATTATCAGTGTTTCACTAGACTGAAACAGTGACAAGATCTGGCATGACACTAAATACTAAATAAGTTTTAACTTTACAAAAACACTGAAACAAGTACTATATTTTCATCAAAAAACCTGGGTAGGGGCACCTGGATGGCTTAATCATTAAGCGTCTGCCTTAGGCTCAGGTCATGATCCCAGGGTCCTGGGATCGAACCCCGCGCATCAGGCTCCCTGCTCGGTGGGAAGCCTGCTTCTCCCTGTCCCACTCCCCCTGCTTGTGTTCCCTTTCTCGCTCTTTCTCTGTCAAATAAATAAATAAAATCTTAAAAAAACAAAACAAAACCTGGGTAGCTTTACTGAATGAAGCAACTTGAAAACTAGCCTGAGCAAAACCCAAAACACTTTTAAACTTACTAAGGTGCTTGAGATCACCTCTAGTATCCAATTATATTGGAGTATAATTAATCCATTATAACTCAATTATCAAAAGTAAGCAAATATTGAACTTAAAGAAAAAAACTCAAACTTCAAATTTATATTTGAAGGATAAAGGACTACTACACAAACCAACAATTAGCTATAAATATATACAGATATATATAGTCTGAATTTTGGTATACTATTTGTAAACGTTTTTTACATCTTTTGTTAGATTTTTTTTTTTTTAAGATTTTATTTATTTATTTGACAGAGACACAGCGAGAGAGGGAACACAAGCAGGGGGGAGTGGGAGAGGGAGAAGCAGGCTTCCTGCAGAGCAGGGAGCCCGATGCGGGGCTCGATCCCAGCACTCTGGGATCATGACCTGAGCCAAAGGCAGATGCTTAACGACTGAGCTACCCAGGTGCCCCTTTTGTTAGATTTAAGTATATTTTTTCTTCCTATTGTTAAAAATTTTATGTCCAATTATATATTTAAATTGTTTACTGTATAAAAATCCTAATGATTATTGGATAGTGACTTTGAATTCAGAAAACCTGTTCAACTCTAGTAATAATTTTTATTGTTGGTTCTCCATAAATGGTGATGACTTTTCCATGTGGACAATCATAAGTAAATATGACATGCCTACTCATTTACATTTATTTACTCCCTGCATTTCTTTTTCTGTTCTTAAGCTTTGACTAAGACCACTAATAAAATGATGAATAGTATGTAATTATAAGCTTTATTTTAAATTATCACTACTAAATAAGATATTTGCTAGACATTTTAAGATATCCTTTACCTAACTAAGAAAGTTCGCTTGTATTTATAGTTGGCTAACTTTTTAAAATTCTAAGTGATGAATATTAAGTAATTTCTATGGTATTAGTAACACTACTTCTACTTTAAGCCATTACTGTGATGGTTTTCAATTAATTCATACTTCCCCTATGGCTTAACCAACCATTCCTACAACCTGACTTTTGTTATTTTATATACAGCTAAATTTGGTTGGTAGTACTGTTAAAGAAAAACCTTTTGATTCCATGTTCATAAGCAAGATTTGTCATATGCCACGTTACTACTTCCTATTTTCTAGCCATCTCTAAATTCTCATACTTAGTTTTACATTATTTCTTGCAAGTACTTCATTATCCATACTAGAGTGATTTTTTTTATAATTTCACTTAACTTTCTAGCAAAAGTTTTCTGGTAAGTTTTCTGTATCTGTAGGAAAAGCTGCTCTCATTTGTAAATTATTTCCTTGTAACGATATGCACAGATACTGTGTTAAATCCTTTGTTGATATTGCTCTGATATTGCTCATATTTGAATAGCATCCATTTTTCTTGAACTGGTGAAATGGCTATAAGCAAGAGACCACATAACTCAGTGGTTCAATTTGTTGTTGTTGTTATGAAAACTGGCCATTTCCTTAAAATATGATGCCTCTGTGTAGCCATACCTCCTTTGTCTCTCAGAACTTAACCGATTCCAGGCAGACTTCTTCCCCTAAATCTTCACTCCCCTTGATTTCTTCATGAGCCACTGCCACTAAGAAACATGGTCAGTACTTCAAAGGTAAACCACTCATTTTCCTGGGTTGATCTTTGCTTGTACTTTGAATTCTGCCATCTCTGGTTCCTTAGCACTCATTGCCTGAGCTGTCTATACCACCTCCCCATGTAATCCTTCTGTATCTAAGTAAGGTCCCAACCACAAGTATTCCTTCTCAGGACAGGGTCCTCATTGTCTGGAAAGAAATATTTCTTGCCAATTTTTGATACCTGCCACTAACACTGCACCCCTTAGCACTTTCTGCTCCTCTCAATAACAAAGGATCCTTATGAGGAGTATCATAAGGATATTCCTATCATAAGATGTTTTATGTAAGCCTCATGGTAACCACAAAGCAAAACTACACAAAATACACAAAAGAAAAAGAGAAGGGAGTCAAAGCATACCACTGTAAACAATCATCACCTCATAAAGGAGGGAACAAAAACCAGCCAGAAATAGCTGGCAGTAGCCTCTTACATATGGACCGATTCTTTTTTTTCCCCCTGGGCTGGGAGTATGGAATTTATTTTATTGTTCTGAGTCTGGGTTTTGTTC
>NC_058404.1:22890894-22984493 GCF_002201575.2 Neomonachus schauinslandi
TAATACTTCCTAGATGCTCAACTGAGGCAAAGTGACAAAATGACCCCCCCCCCCAGCCCCACCTGCCAAAAAAATAAAACCCTAAGCCCTCTGGCAGCAGAAAACAATTAAGAAGGCATTAAGAAGTCCTTACCTATCAATAATTACTTTAAATGTAAATGGATTAAATTATCCATTCAAAAGATATAGAGTAGATAAATGGATAAAAAAAGAAGACCCAACTATATGGTGCCCCTGAGACACTCCTTTCATCTTCAAGCAGAAAAATACTTTCAAAGGGAAGATATGGAAAAAGATATTCCACAGAAATGGAAACCAAGAGAACAGGGTAGCTATACACTCATCAGAAAAAAATAGAGTTGAAGTAAAAAATGGTCACAAGAGATAAATAGGGTCATTATATAATGAAAAATGAAAAATATAATAGTTGTAAATATATATGACCATATCACAGAACCTAAACATATTAAGCCAACACTAACATATCTGAAGGTAGAAAAAAAACAGCAGTACAGTAATCAGGGACTCCAATACCCCAATTTCAACAACAGCCTGATAAAGACACTAGAAGAAAACTACAAATAAACATCCTTGATGAATACAAATGCAAAAATTCTCCACAAAATTCAACAGTACATTAAAAGATTATACACCATGATTAAGAGGGATTTATTCCGTGTATGCAAGGAGGGTTCAATAAAGATAAGGCATGGGATATACTACATTAATAGGATGAAAGATGAAAATCAACCATATGATCATCTCTATAGATATAAAAAGTATTTCACAAAATTCAACATCCTTCCATGAGAAAAACTCTCAATAAATTGGATATAGAAGAAATATAGCTCAACATAATAAAAGTCCTATTTGATGATCCCACAGCTAACATCATTCTAAATAATGATAGGCTGGAAGGTCTCTAAGATCAGAAACAACACAAGGGTGCCCACTATCATCATTCCTGTTCAGCATCATAGTGCAAGTCCTAGCCAGACCAAATGGGCAAGAAAAAGAAATTATTATTATTATTATCCAAATCAGAAAGGGAAAAGTAAAATTGTAGATGATATGATCTTATATACAGAAATTCCTAGACTCCACCAAAAACCTATTAGAATTAATAACCAATTGCAATAAAGTTTCAGTATATAGAAATCAGTCATGTTGCTAGAGTCTAACAACAAAACATCTGAAAAAAAAATTTTTTTTAAAGTCCCATTTACAATAGCATCAAAAACAATAAAATTCTTAGGAATAAATTTAACCAGGGAGGTAAAAGATATTCAAGAAAGAAAGGAAACAAATGGAAAAATATCCTGTGTTCACAGAGCAGAAGAATTTATATTGTTAATAAGTCCATACTACCTAAATTCAATGCAATCACTATCAAAATTCCAATGACATTTTGCACATAGAAAAAAAAATCCTAAAATTTGTATGGAACCATAAAAAGATGCCAAATAGCCAACACAGTACCTAGAAAGAACAAACCTGGAAACACGAAATTCCCTGAATTCAAAGTATGTTACAAAGTAATCAAAACAGAATGGTACTGTCAGAAATAGACCAATGCAATAGAATTGCAAGCCCAGAAATAAACTCACACAAGTACCACCATCAAGTATTTGACACCACATCTGTATCGTTGGGGTAAATACAAGCACCCCAAAGATACAGATGTAGTGAAAAGAAGGGCCATATGCACCCCAATGTTCATAGCAGCAATGTCCACAATAGCCAAACTGTGGAAGGAGCCAAGATGCCCTTCAACAGACAAATGGATAAAGAAGATGTGATGGAGTATTAGCCATCAGAAAGGATGAATACCCAGCATCTGCATCGACATGGGTGGAACTGGAGGGGATTATGCTAAGTGAAATAAGTCAAACGGAAAAAGACAATTATCATATGGTTTCACTCATATGTGGAACATAAGGAACAGTGTGAAGGACCACAGGGGAAGGGAGGGAAAACTGAATGGGAAGAAATCAGAGAGGGACACAAACCATGAGAGACTCTAGACTCTGGAAAAAAAAACTGAGGGTTACAGAAGGGAGGGGGTGTGGAAATGCGGTAACTGGTGATGGGTATTAAGGAGGGCATGTATGGTGATGAGCACTGGGTGTTATACACAACTAATGAATGGCTGAACACTACATCAAAAACTAATGATGTACTACTATATGCTGGCTAACTGAACATAAAATAAATAAATAAATAAATACATACATACATACATACCAAAATGGCAGGAAAACAAAACAAATATTTGACAAGGGAGTAAAGAACACTCTAGGAGGAAAGCATAGTCTCTTCAATAAAAAGTCCTGAGAAAAGTGGATCTTCACATGCCAGAGAATGAAAATGGACACCTATCTTATGCCAATCACAAAAATTAATTCGAAATGGATTAAAGGATTATACCTAAGACCCAAAACTATAAAACTCTTAGAAGTAAACATATGAAAAAAGCTCATTGACATTGGTCTTGGCAATATTTTGAATATGACACCAAAAGCAAAAGTAAAAAGGGGACTATATCACACTATAAAGCTTTTGCAAAGCAGTGGTAATCATCAACAAAATGAAAAGGCAACTTAGAGAATAGGAGAAAATAATATGCAACTCATATGTTGGAGAAGGAGTCCAAATGTATAAGAAACTCACACAACTCAAGAAAAAATATCCAATTAAAAAGTAGGCACAAAACCTGTATGGGCATTTTTCCAAAGAAGACCTAAAAATGGCCAACAGGTACATGAAAAGATGCTCAAAAATCACTAATCATCAAGGAAATGGAAATCAAAATCACAATGAAGTAACACCTAATACCTATTAGAATGGTTACTATCAAAAAGATAAGAGGTAACAAGTGTTGGCAAGGATGTAGAAAAAGGAATACTTATGCACTGTTGGTGGGAAGGTAAAAGGTACAGCCACTACAGAAAACAGTATGGAGGTTCCTTAAAAAATTAAAAATACAACTACCATATGATCCAGCAATCCCACTTCTGGGTATGTATCTGAAAGCAATCATATTCTATCTTAAAGAGAGATCTGAACCCCCATATTCACTGCATTATTATTCACAATAGTCAAGATATAGAAACCACTTAAGTGCTCACTGACAGATGAATATGGATATATATATCACATTTCAGCCATAAAAAACAAAATCATGCATTTGCAACAACATGGATGGACCTGGATAGCATAATGCCAAGTAAAATAAGTTAGAGAAAGGCTAATACTTTATGATCTCCCTTATATGTAGAATCTAAAAAAAGGGAGAATAGAATGGTGATTTCAGGGGGCTGTAAGGTGGGGAAAACGGAGATGTTGGTCAAAGGGTACAAATTTCCAGTTATAGAGTTAATCTTAAACATTCTCACCATGCAACACACACACACAGAGGTAATTTATATGAGGTGATAAATGTATTAACTAACTTTATTATGGTAATCATTTTGCAATATATACAGGTATCAAATCATTACATTGGGGCGCCTGGGTGGCTCAGTTGGTTAAGCGACTGCCTTCGGCTCAGGTCATGATCCTGGAGTCCCGGGATCGAGTCCCGCATCGGGCTCCCTGCTCGGCGGGGAGTCTGCTTCTCCCTCTGACCCTCCCCCCTCTCATGCTCTCTGTCTCTCACTCTCTCTCTCTCAAATAAATAAATAAAATCTTTAAAAAAAAAAAATCATTGCATTGTATACCCTTAACTTTCACACAATGTTATATGTCAATTATTCCTCAGTAAAGCTGGGGTGGGGGGCGGGGAGTCCTTTCCTTACAGATAGCAAAGAAACAAACAAAAAGCCTACTGTTTCTAGATTTATACATTGTTTTACTCAGCAGTGTGGGGTCTCAATGCAGCAATTCTCCAAAAGGGTATTTCTTATTTGTTCTACAGGATTAACCAGGCCACCTTCCCCTTTCTTTCAATTGTACACCCTTATTTTACAACATTGATATCCTGGTCTCCACAGAAGACCCCACAAGGGCCTATCATATCCTTCAAGCTCTTAAGCTCTATGCAATGTCTCAAATTGAGGAGAGATCAGAATGGCTATTCAACAGCCAGCAGTGGAAGACTATAACTTCTTTCTCTATTTATCCCCAGGGTGCAGAACATGGATTTTTGCCTACAAGTACCACAATCAAAACCAATCAATTACCAACCATAAAAGGGAGGCTTCTAAGTTCAATATTTTAACAGGGTGCTGTCACTTTGCCTTGGGTGACTCACAGGATATATGTCAGTATACAGAATAGAAACATTTATTGGACCACAAGAACATCCAAGCCAAAAGATGTGGGTTCACTACCATGGAATTTTTTTTTTTTTTTAAAGATTTTATTTATTTATTTGAGAGAGAGAGAATGAGAGACACAGAGCACGAGAGGGAAGAGGGTCAGAGGGAGAAGCAGACCCCCCGCCGAGCAGGGAGCCCGATGTGGGACTCAATCCCGGGACTCCAGGATCATGACCTGAGCCGAAGGCAGTCGCTTAACCAACTGAGCCACCCAGGCGCCCACTACCATGGAATTTGCATGTGCTTTTTTGCCCTTTGTCTATGCTCTTTAGTCAAGCATCACTTCAAATCTTTTGCCTATTTTCTGAATTAGTACACAGTAAAATTGACTTTTTATTCTTTTGGTGTACAGTTCTATAAATTTTGACATGTTGAGGAAGGTTCCCCTTTAAGAGTTTGGCTCCTATAGTTTCCACTACCAACTGCTTTCTACTGTTCTGCCACAGGATTGCCTGAGGAATTGGGGTACAAGAAAATAGAAAAAAACACAAGAATCTCTTCTACTCTCCTTGAGCCAGAACTAGAGGTATCTCCTAGATATCTGTCTAATCCAAATTGCCCAAACTCAAATCAAGGATATAGAGATGTAGAAGGTTGGTAATTTTTTATCTACTAATTAAATGTCATCTTGAATGCTGGTATTCTTACCTGATCCACCTGATCTTTACTTTTTAGAAACACCAAATACCTGAGGAGCTTTGCATTCACTCCAGGTTTATAGTTCTGTTAGCAGGAGAGAGAGGCTAGTATGTATATATGCCATCTTACCTATAAACAGATTGACTGTTATTTAAAACCATGATTTCTATCTTGTGGGTAGCAATAATTCTTCACATATTCTAGATCTATGCCCCATACACATATATTTTCCAAATATTTTCTCTGAGTCTATGGATTCTTTTGAAGAGCAAATATTTTAATCTTGATTAAGTCCAATTTATTATTTTTTCTCCCATGGTTTATGCTTTTTGTGTTATAAAGATCTGGTATTCTTCTGGAAGATTTATAATTTTAGTTTTACATATGGAACCATAATCCATTTTGAGTAATTTTTATATGTGGTGTGAGTTAAGGGTTGTGGTTCATTATTTACATGAGGATATTTGACTGTTCCAGCACAATTTGTTGAAGACTATTCTTTTCTCACTGAATACTCTGACACTTGTTGAAAATCAACAACCATACAACTTATACTATTTACAAAGAAATAAGGAGAAAAAGTATAGTGTAATAACATACCAGAGATACCATGGCCCAACCAGTCTTGTTATAGATGAATTCCAAGTTGTTCCTTCTTAAATAGAGCAAACCGCCAACAAGTGACACTAACAGGGCCAAAGCAATGGTGCCAGAATAGTTGGGTGGTCTGAAGACTCGAATCTGCAAACAGGCAGTGAAAATTTTAAGAGTTGAATAAAGTAAAAGTGTTTTTCTCTTGACCATATCCCAGTCCTTCCAATTTTCAACTCCAAAACTTTAAAAAGGTGCCACCCTACTTTTCATTTGTGGAACTAACACTCCTTTTACCCTTTACAAATCAGAAACAAATGGCTTCCAACATCATGGCTTTGTAAAAAGACCTGCTTTAGGTGAACAGTTACTATACATACACATTACTTATATTTAACCCAGAACTGCTGTGTTTCACCTATGAAACGTGGGATCATCTAGTACAGGGGGAGGAAATAGGGGTGTAATATATTTATTATTCCAAATTGGGACATTTTAACATCTTTAACATTTTTTAACATCTTTATTGACATATAATACACCATACAATTCACCTGGTGTACAATTCAATGGTTTTTCTATTCATAGGGTTATCAAGTAACTTAAAGTGTAGGTATGATCAATAGATTAGAATCATTTCTGATGAAAATTCAGTAACCCTTATAAAGAATTAATAGTACTTTTTCAATATTACCCTTAGTATCTTGTATGAACTGAATGATACTGTTGCAGAACTGAATATTTGCCAAAAGATTAAAAAAAAAAAAAAAAGATGACAAGAGTTAACAATGATGAGAGACACCCATCTTGACTAAGAATGTGTTTATACCTTATGGTAAAATTACATATTCTAGAATAAATGTACTTTAAAATTACTGGTTATAATTGTTCACTATAGAAAACTCTGGTAGATGAAGTTAAAGCAGCCTTAAGCCCTCCACATAGACATTAATCACCATCAAGATTTCGGTTTATTTCCTCAATAAACTGTCTACATTATCTACACTCATATTTATGCTTTAAAACAAAATTCTAGATAATACTATAAATACTACTTTTCTAACCTATACCTTGAGCTTCCTTCTATGTCAAATATACTTGTAGACCATTGTTGTCCATGCTACAGTACATGTAAGTAGTCTCCTATTTTTAGACATTTCAATTATTTCCAATTGTTTTCCATTATAATGAATGTTACTTAAAAAATATTTCTATGGCTAAGTATTTGAATCATCCCTAATATATCCTTAGGTTAAACTTCTAGAAGTAGAATTGTTAAAGTTCAATTACATAAAATAAAGACATTACACACACACAGAATTAGTTATTCCATAGTCCAAAGAACAGTATACATATTTTCTCAGGTGGTTCATGAAAAGTATTATATCATTTGTATTTGTCCAAAAGCTAAATAAAAATTACACATCTTTTTTACTGTTATGTTAATCACCATACATTACATCCTTAGTTTTTGATGTAGTGTTCCATGATTCATTGTTTGCGTATAACACCCAGTGCTCCATGCAGTACGTGCCCTCCTTAATACCCACCACCAGGCTAACCCATCCCCCCTTCCCCTCCCCTTTAGAGCCCTCAGTTTGTTTCTCAGAGTCCATAGTCTCTCATGGTTCGTCTCCCCCTCTGATTCCCCCCCTTCATTTTTCCCTTCCAACTATCTTCCTTTTTTTTTTTAACACATAATGTATTATTTGTTTCAGAGGTACAGGTCTGTGATTCAACAGTCTTACACAATTCACAGTGCTCACCATAGCACATACCCTAGAATTTCTTTACTAATACCTTTGAACAATATTCCATATATATTTTAGCCTCTGAAATTACTTTGTGCCCAACTCGTGTACTTTTTAATGGTTCTTAAAATATCAGTGTACCATTATTCTAAAAACCATTTAAATTCACCTAACTCAGTCAAAATTCAGCTTACGGCTATCACACGGTTTTCTCTAAGCAAGGAAAAATGTTCTACAGAGTTAATTTTAAGAATCCTGTGGCCTTACTACAGTGTTATAACAAACCAAACTAATTAGTCTATTATTAAAACTGTGAGGAATAAAAACATACATGAACATCCGTTCTGTCAGCAATCCACTTTGCGAGTTGTTCAGCTGCAAATCCAATTCTTTGAAGGTCAAAAGTATCAGCTCTTTTGGGTCTGCCTTTTGGAGGAAAATGCATGAACGTAGGAGCAGAATTCATGTTGAGCTGTAAAACATAAGATAAAAAATACAAAATACAGTATCCCAGCAATCTTTATATCTCATTAATCTAATATTTTATGGTTTTTCCTGCATGAATTTTAAAAAGATAGCATACATTATGAAAATCCAAGTGGCTTTCCAGAGTTTAATTATTGTGCTTATTCATTGTAATATGCTATTGACTGAAAAAGAACTTGTGAATTTGGATAGGTTCTCAGAACCTTCACATATAACATTACAATTTCACTTAAGCAGTTATTAAAGAAAAAGTACTGGCACTTGTTGAAAAAAATGCATAAAAGCATTAATGTCAAATTATTAAATTCTCTATTAAAAATTTGAAGACTTTTTAAAAATGATGATTATATCAGAAACCAACATTTTTGTTCTAAATAACCTGAATTCACCAGACTACGGGAGAAATCCACAATGATAATCTTTTTCTGTTCAATTTCTCTATTAATTCAAGTGTCTTAAAATGATTATATGTCACAGTTATTTTCTATAGGCAATTCCATTTGAAAAGTGCATTGAATAGAAGACTACTTTTAATATAAATGGTGCTTATTAAGAATATAATACCTAAAACAAATGTTAGGTTAATTTGCATTGAGTAGCAAACTACAAAAATTATATAAATTCTCACTGCTCAGGAATATGAAAAATGTCTCAAATAAAGGCCAATAGATTTTTGGCCTTGACTTGCAAAATAGTTCAGCATTTCCCAATACTGAGAATGAAAAGCGAAATCAAAGCAAAAATTGTCATTGCAGCTGACATCAAAGTAAAGATGCAGCAGTGCCAACAGTGGGCTTGCGTGTTATGGACATTAGTTAAGGCTGGTTAAAGAGAACAAAACACACAGTCACCAGTTGCTTTCTTCTTGGTGCTTTTTCCCATGCTAGACTTTGTTCGTGTGTGTTTCCATGGTGGATGCATGAGAGATAATTAGAGCCAACACGTAAATAACATACTACAAGTAAAAACTCTCTGCGTTGGAACAATCAAAAAATTCCTACTAAGGTTTAAGATCTAAAAATCTTAGAGTTTAAAAAAAATCATGCAATTCAAAGCTTTCATCGTCATTAAAATGTACAAATTCCCCAAGGCTACACAAAGCAGGGTACAACACAGATCTTATTGCCAGTCCAGACCTGCTTCTAACACACCACAATCATTAACTGGTTGGTCTGTCATCATTCACTTAGCCTCAACCATTACATGGGAATCATATATAATTGAAGTTACTTTCCCAACAAGTCCCAAGTAAGTCAGGAATTACCAAGTTTTAACATTCATATTACTATTATCTTCAGACAGCACAATGTTTTAAAATGGCAGTTTAGAAAGAGCACTGCAACAAAATGTGGTTCAATAGTGAGTGAGAAAAGAAACCTAGCATTAAAAATCTTTTAGTTCTCAATAATGCAAAATATGTACTTCCCTGTTTTTGTACATTATAATTCCACATAAAAGCCACTAACTGCTACTTTTATGCATTTTAAAATAACTCTTATTGCTAAGCCAGGGGCTAGGTTTTAGAAAAGACAAAGCAGTTCTATATTCAGAATTCTGCTGAATCAAAATTAACCTGAGGAAATTTTTCAACTAAAAACAATCTTGATGTCAACTTTCATATCTATGTCAAACTTTAAAAAAAAACAACAAATTATGTCTAAAGCATACAAAAGAATTCAATGATTCTATCCAACAATATATCTATATGGTTATATCCTGGCAGCCTGTACAGTCAGTACTCAGCATACAGTTTGAATTAGTTGCTCACATTTTAAAGATAGGAAAATTTCATATAAAAATTCATATTTGGGTTTCTCCTTGAAAAAAACAGCTCTAGCTACATGTGGCCTGCATCTGCTAAACACAGCTAGAACAAGCTGTATCCCTCTGAGGTCAAGTTCGTCTGCTCCAGTTTGCTGTAGTCCTCATCCACACCATACTGTTTCCTCAACAACGAGATCAACAGTCAGTTCCATACTGTTTTGCTGATTTTATTTCTTACAGTAGTTAGGAAAAAAATGAAATAGTATTTCCACTAAAGATTTATTTTATATAAAAAGACCCAGAAAAACTTTGTTTTATGAAAAAAGGAGAGAACATATGTAATTATGCAAGTAAAGAACTAATGTGTTTAATATATTAAGAATGTACATAAATAAAGATACCATAATGCAACTAAACTAATCCAATCTGCTTTCTTCATTTAGTTTACAAACCTGGCCAGGATAGATATTTGGGCTTGAAGCCTCTGCTCTAGCAGTCATATTGGACCTGGACAACTATTTCCTAATATGGCAGAGAGGATTCAAGTGTATAATGAATAGCAAATAGCACTTCACCTGATGATCTCTAAGGTCAATTCTCCTGAGAGTCCATGGAGACCTATAAATTACATGAAATAATATTTGGTTCTTATAGTACTATAATTTCCCTTTGTAAGGTTATGTGAAATTACAGATGGTCCCTGACTTAAGATGGTTCAACTTGTAATTTTTTAACCTTACAATGGTGCCAAAGTGACATTCAGTAGAAACTGTACTTCACATTTTGAATTTGGATCTTTTTGTGGGGTAGTGATACGCAATACAGTACTCTCTCATGATGCTGACCAAGCACAGTGAGCCACAGCTCTCGGTCAACCATGCGATCATGAGGGTGAACAACTGATACACTGAACCGTTCTGTTTTTCACTTTCACTACCATAGTCAATGAATCACAATGATATTCAATACTTTAATATGAAACAGGCTTTGCGTTAGATGATTCTGTCCAACTGTAGACTAATTTAAGTGTTCTGAGGACACTGAAGGTAGGGTAGGCTAAACTGATATCCAATAGTTACGTGTATTAAATGCATTTTTGACTTACAATATTTTCGACTTACAATGGCTTTATCAGGACATAACCCCAATGTAAGTCAAGGAAGATCTGTACATACACACACACACACACACACGTGTGTGTGTTATTATTATATTATTACTATCAGCTCCCTGATCTGTAAGCTCTTTATGGGGAAGAGCTATGTATGTGTTTCTCACCAATCCATTGCTCCTACAGAGTAGACAGTCAATAAGATTTGCTGAATAGGTGAACAGAAAGAAACATCCCAAAAGGCAAAATAAATTTATAGGGGAATAAGTAAGTGAGGAATACTAACAGGAAAGACCAAGAATAAAGGGTACTGAAGGCAAAAAAGGAAATTTCTTATTCAGCTAGAAACTGGCATTCAAATAATCAATCGGGAAGCAAATAAGAAAAAATACTTACTAATGGCCCATTTATAATTAGTGAGCTAGATTCTTTACAGAACTAAATGCTTTTCCATGACCTCATAAAGTATAATGCCAAAGAATGTCACATGTGAGAAAAATAAAATAGACCAAACTGATCAATGCCATGTACTACAATAAATTTTACATTTGAAAGGCACTGATCACGTAGTGACAAATACAAAAAATATTAGTAGCTGCAAGGTAACAGCATGACTAAGAACTAGAGCTCTGGGGACAGACTACCGAGCTCAAACTCTAGCCCTATATTACACTAACTTCGTAAACTTAGAAAAGCAACCTCTCTATACTTTAATTTACTTATATGTAAAATAAAGATCACATTATTTTCCTCATTGGATCGTTGTGAAACTAAATAAAAGAATATACATTAAGCACTTCGAAGAGTACTTGGACCATGAGCACTTAATGTTAGCAATGATGATGACACAAGCATGACAAAACTGATGACAACTAGCATCCTTATGCTGCAATTCGTTATCTTGCTCTACAGAGAAGACTGTGTAAATGAGAATGTGTTAGTCTGCTCAGGTTACTGTAACAGAATACCATGGACTGGGTGGCTTAAAAAACAGAAATTTGTTCTCACTGATATGAGGAATTCTTAATCTCAGGAAACAAACTGAGGGTTGCTGGAGTGGTGGGGAGTGGGAGGGATGGGCTGGCTGGGTGATAGACATTGGAGAGGGTATGTGTTATGGTGAGCGCTGTGAATTGTGCAAGACTGATGAATCACAGACCTGTACCCTGAAACAAATAATATATTATATGTTAAAAAGAAGGAGAAGAAGAAGATAGCAGGAAGAGAAAAATGAAGGGGGGGAAATTGGAGGGGGAGACGAACCATGAGAGACTATGGACTCTGAGAAACAAACTGAGGGTTCTAAAGGGGAGGGGGGTGGGGGGATGGGTTAGCCTGGTGATGGGTATTAAAGAGGGCACGTACTGCATGGAGCACTGGGTGTTATATGCAAACAATGAATCATGGAACACTACATCAAAAACTAATGATGTAATGTATGGTGATTAACATAACATAATAAAAAAAAATAGAAATTTGTTGTCTCACAGTTCTGGAAACTGGAAGTCCAAGATCAAGATGCCAGTAGAACTGGTCTCTGATGAGACCTGGTTTGCTGATTTGCAGACGGTCGTCTTCTTGCAGTGTCCTTACGTGGCCTTTTCTCTGTGCACATACTCTCCCGGTATCTGCTGCTTCTTATAAGGACACCAGTCTATTGGATTAGGGTCCCATTCTACAATCTCATTTAACCTTAATGATCTCCTTATAGGCCCTTGCTCCAAATACAGTTACTTCTAGGTTATGGCTTCAACATACGAGTTTGGGAGGCACACAATTCAGTCCATAAGAGAGAATACTTTTAAATAAATATTTATTACTTTACATGTAAAATTCTATCTGTTACATTGGAAAAAGTGAGGGTTAAGTAAAAATTACATTGAATTTATATAAAATTTCATAAATTTGTATAAAATATCACCTAAACCCAATACAGTTAAATGTCAAAATAAGGATAATGCATGTAAACTACCACTACACCCTTGAAAAAATATATTTCCTCAGGGCACCTGGGTGGCTCAGTCATTAAGCGTCTGCCTTCGGCTCAGGTCATGATCCCAGGGTCCTGGGATCGAGCCCCGCATCGGGCTCCCTGCTCGGCGGGAAGCCTGCTTCTCCCTCTCCCACTCCCCCTGCTTGTGTTCCCTCTCTCGCTGTCTCTCACTGTCAAATAAATAAAATCTTTAAAAAATATGTTTCCTCTATAATGGAAAAGTTAAAATGTGTTTAGCATACTAATAGCAAAAACTGTGCAATGATAAAGATAACATTGGCTAAAATTATTTTAATCACATCACAGAATTTATTATAGCTACTTATTGTCTTTATTAACTTATTCAATGAATTGTATTTTTATTTGACCAACAAAACCGTATCCACCATAATCAACTCTATTAAGTACATTAGCAAAAATAATACCTGTTGAAAAACATCTGTCCCCTCATCATAGTCCACCATACTGAAGAAGAGTTTGTTGCAAAAGGCAGATGAGTAGCGCCAGGAGTTAGCCAGTATTTGATATTCTTCATTAGCTTGCCTGATAAGGAGAATGGGGCAGAGTAAAAACATATCAGTACTCAGGCATTAACAAAGCTGTTAATAAAACAGGTTTCTAACACCAGGGTTGGCTAATTTCTGCACAGACTGCAAGCACTGATTTTATATTTTTACATGACTGTAACAAAATAGGAAAAATATTCAATCACATGTGAAAATTATTTAAGATTCATATTTTGTTGTTCATACAGCTTTACAGCACCTCAGCCACATGGATTCATTTGCGTTGCTATGACTGCTATTGCACTATATACGGGCAGAGCTGAACCGCTGTAACGGAAAGCGTGTGGGCCAGACAGTGTGTGGCATGGCACTTTAAATAATCGGCAATTCTTATTCTAGGGTTTGTGGCATCCCCCCCTTCAGATGATTTTTAGTAAAGGACATAAAGCAATTTTTAAGAATATGGGCAATTCAGTTTAACAGAGAACAAAAATCATAGGCATTTTTTTACATTGTAAACGCAGTTATACTGCATCTTTATATATTCCATTTATCTAAAAGTGCATTTACATTCAAAATTACTAATTAGTAAAAGTAAGTAAAAATTCCCCTGGTAGTTAAACCAAATGCCACAAACAAGCCCTCTTCTATGAACATTACCCACTCCTATTTTGAATTAATTTCTATTGGACATTTTGTTGATTTTCCAAATAATAAAGCTTTATTTAAGTGTAGGGTTGGAGTAGAAACAGAGATATGGCATTGCTAGAAGGATATAAGTACAGTCATAGAAACAAGAAGCAACAAGTGATCATTAAAACATGTTTTTATAAAGTGTGTTACCTCCACATAATTGAGAAAGGAGTCTATCTCCTCCCTCTCCCAAAATGGAAGAGATAAAAATGTATAATCTCATAATAACACAAAGACTTGGAGCAGTCAGCAGCAGATAAGAGATTTCAAGAAATACCTGGAAAACAGAAAGCTAGTGGAAAAGTTTTGATGGAGGAAGGTACAATCACAAAAGGAGATTGCACTGCAGGAAAGAGTTAGGAAAAATGCTGGATTAAGAAGCAGCGGAGTCTGGAGATAAGAAATGGAACTCAGAGATCATAATTAAATTTCTTTATATGGGATAGAAGACCCAAACTCCTGCCCCACTCCCAACCAGTTCCTATGTGAGTCTTTCTATACCTAAGTGACTGGACTATTAAAAAAAAAAAAAAAATCACCTTATGTGACCGAGAAAAACCCAACATGATTAAAAAAAAAAAAAAAAAACCCAAACAAAACAGACTCCAGAAGAAACATAATTCAAAGAAGTACAAAAACATTAAAAAGAAACTTTAATATACTCAGAAAAAGTCAGAGGAATTTGTCAAGAACTGTGCAGGGTATGAGATTTTATCTTATATACAAGCTAACAAGCTACCCTGTTACTGTTTCATGGAGGCTGGCAGAAAAGATGAGACTGCTGGGTCAGAGACAGCGGACTTTATTACTTCATGTTCATTCACATCAGTTCCCCCTGCCCCCAAGTCTCACGGGTGACACAAAGGGTCCTTCGTGAATGCCAGCACACACAGTTAACTGTGTTAAAGGAGAACACCGAGGTTGAGGCACTTACTGTTTTTATAATAAGTGAGAAGAAGCCTGTGCTTTGTTCAGTGGGAGACATTGTTTCATTCCTTAAGGCTTCTCACTGCACACACACCCCTGAGAAACTGCCCAGGTAAAGAGCAATCAGGCCTCTGCCTTCTTGGCATAACCAGTCAGAACATGCAGAGATGCTCAGGGCCCATGACAGCCTGCTTCTTCCAATAGTATTCACACACACACACACACACACACACACACACACAAACCCCAATATCATAGAAAAAAGGAACAAAGAAAGTAAAAGAGAAAAAAAAAAAAGTAAAAGAGAGCACTTAAAATTTAAAATATGATTGTTCAAATTAAATACCAGTATTAGAAGATAGTGTTAAATAAAAATCACAGAATAAAAAAGACACAGGTGGACTATACTGGAAAAAAAGAGGGAGAAAGGGACCTAGAGATATAATCCCAAAATTCCAACTTTCAGAGGAGACCCAGAAATACAAGAGAGAGAGAAGGGAGGAAATATTTCTGGAGACAGAATTAAAGGAGACTAAGTCTTCAAATTAAAATTATTTCCCAGGTTATAAGTAAGAAAAACAAGAAAAGACCAACACCAGACATACTGTGATATTCCAGATTACAGACAAAAAGGTCAGAGAAAAAAATATGTCACAATGACAAATGATGAGATTGGGATTGGACTAATAATTATCAACACTAGATATTGGCAGATAATTGAACAATTCCTTCAGAGTTTTGAGAGCATGTTATTTTCAATGTAGAATTCTGTATCAAGCCAAACAATTAAGTTTGAAATAAACATATTCTCAGAAATGTAAGGAATGTGAAATTACCTTAGGATATAACTGAAAGAAAGGTAATATGAATGAAAAAATGAGAAAACTTGAGAGTATGATAGAAACGCTGTAAGAAAGGGAAAAGGGCAACTAGGTAGGCAGGGTAGAAGATGTTTAAGAAAACTGTGATCCACCTAAGAAGCTATAAAGTACAAATTAGAACAGAAATTTAATTGGACTTTAAGATAAAAAGATTCTAAGCAATCATTAGAATCAGTAGAAGTTGGAAGATATTAAGACCATAGTATGTAAGACATATTTGGTCCAGGAAAAACTACAAGAAAATATATAAGATGCAAATTAAAATGTATCATAATTTTAATCGGAAATGAGAAAGTTTCATTATTTTGAACAGTATGGAATGTAAATGCTATCAACCCTTGACGATGTAAAAGTACAATTAACAGGATTTGGTAGGTAAAATGGAAAGGGGAGAGGTGAGAAGAAGGGTTGTGCTTACTAATCTTCATGTGACCAATTAGGGAATCAAGAGAGGTCATCTATAGTTAATGGACAAGAAATAGAAGGATGCTATTTACTGTTACAATAATAAAAGAAGAACTAGCAGCTACAAAAATAAGGAGAAATGAATTAAATCCTTATCTACCGTAGCAAGAAACATCAAGATCAAGTCTGCTTTATGAAATACTGTTATAAAAATAATATTCAGAAATATCAAGAAAAAAAATCACTAGAGGAAGAAAACAAAAAGGAATAATAGTGATTGCCTATGGCCAAGTATACACATAGATGAGTATAGAGGCTAGGGAGTATAGTTGTTCATTTTAGGCTTTTTTAATTAACAAGGAGCACATAATATTGCTGTGATTAAAATATATATATATTTAAAAGGGTTAAATACAAACAGGGCTATAATCTGAGGTCACTTGGCATAAAGACCTTAACAGCATCATCTTATTGGACCAGTGTACAAAAACAGATCATTGTAAGGATCAGCTTAAGATTGCACTGTGCTCAGTAGGCAGAACATGTTCAATGAAAATGATCACAATCTTTTAAAGCTTTGGTGGTTGAATAAGATTTAATTTACTATAATTCACTGAAAAACTATTTATTGAGCACTTAATAGCTAAGTGAGCTAATCTCTAAGGTCTCTGCTCTCATGAAGTTGATATTTTAGTGGACAGACATATAATAAACAACCAAATAAGTAATTAAAATCCACAATACACACTGAGAAAATAATAGAGAGAATGGTATTACAGAAAATAATGGAGGATCTTTGTAGATGGAATGTCAAGAAAGGTTTCTCAGATAAAATGACTCTAAAGCTCAAATCCCAAGGATGAGAAAAACACAACACTGAAAGAAGCTAGAGAATAAACATTTCAGGTAGCAGGAAAAGCAAGCACAGAGGCGTAAGAAGGGAAAGAACTTAAGATGCTGGTAAAATGAAGCTGTGACATAAATGAGAACATGCTCTCTGTTTATTAGAGGAATACACAGAGAATACAGAGCTTATGCCCTCCCTCATCTATTTAAAACAGTGCCTCACTGCTACAATAAAAACAGTAAAACCAGCGTAAATCCTAAAATCTGATTTGATTTTTGTCATATGGAATATAATATTACTGGTAAGTATTCATCATTGATTTTTAAAGAAGCACTTCACACAGTGAACTGGCACCAACAATTAAGTAGGTCTGAACATCTCTGCATGCTAATAAACCTCAAGAGAACAATGCTACCTTTAGAAAAAATCATTAAAAAGATTAACATCACAATTAAAAAAACCAGTATATTTCTCCACAAAAGAACATTTTAACTTCGAAAAACTGAAACTAAGGGAAATAGCAAATCAGCAAAAACTGGCATTCTTGTGACAATGATATTCTAAGAAATGAAAATGCTTCATTCTGAAAAATATGCAAGAAGAAAACAATCAAATTTTAGTGTTCAACATCTATGCATAGTATGTTATAGAACAATGTAGCATAGGGATAATGTTGAATTTCTTTCCCTCATAATGCTGTAACCTAGCCCAGACCTACTAGAATCTTTTAAATATACATTCATGCATTCATTCACTCCACAAATATACATTAGTGTTGCCAAAAATTAAAAAGGAGCAAGGGCTCTGATCTTAAGGAGAATACAGTCCAGTGAGAAAGAGAGGCCCCATACAAGTATATACAACATTTCAGATAATCATAAGTACTCTGAAGAAAAACAAGAAAATGTGACAAAGAGCATTGAGGAGTCAAAGTGGATGGTGGTCTTGGGAAGTAAAAAAAGAAATACTTTAAATCTATTTACCATCACAAATATATGCTATTTGCCAAAGGAATAGTAGGCATGACTTGAAAGGTTATAATGACTAAATCATCAATCTAACATCATCTAATGACTAAGTCATCATCTAACATCTAACATCATCTAAAGCATCATCTAACATAATTCATAATGTCAATTTCATATGCAAATATGGAACCCAGATTTTAATGATGTTTTTTCAGCATTTTAATATGTGCTACAATAATAAAGTAGAACTCACAATTTCCACCTTTAAGAAAAATGAATAGAAACGCACTAATGCATAAGTAAGATACATACACAGTTGACCCCTGAACATGGGACTGAACTGCAAAGGTCCACTTATATGAAAATTTTTTGATACAATACTGTAAATGTATTTTCTCATCCTTATAATTTTAATAACATTTTCTTTTCTCTAGCTTTATTATCAGACTACAGTATATAATACATATTATATATAAAATATTTGCTAATCAATTATTTATGTTATATGTAAAGCTTCCTGTCAACAGTAGGCTATTAGTAAGTTTTGGGGGAGTCAAAAGTTATGCACAGGGGCGCCTGGGTGGCTCAGTCGTTAAGCGTCTGCCTTCGGCTCAGATCATGATCCCAGGGTCCTGGGACCAAGCCCTGCATCGGGCTCCCTGCTCAGTGGGAAGCCTGCTTCTCCCTCTCCCACTCCCCCTGCTTGCATTCCCTCTCTCGCTGTGTCTTTCTCTGTCAAATAAATAAATAAAATCTTAAAAAAAAAAAAAGTTATGCACAGATTTTCGAATGTATACAGGGATCAGTGCCCCAACCCCTGTGTTGTTCAAAGATCAACTGTATATTTAAAAAAAAGAATGCAGATTCTAAGTGCGATATATATAGCATATAGAAGAGAATGAGATCATAGTGGACTGGAGTAGTTGGACAAAGCGTGAATGTGAAAATATTCAGAAAAGAATGGAAGGACTAAAATTA
Organism: Neomonachus schauinslandi; assembly: GCF_002201575.2. Taxonomy (NCBI): domain Eukaryota; kingdom Metazoa; phylum Chordata; class Mammalia; order Carnivora; family Phocidae; genus Neomonachus; species Neomonachus schauinslandi. The sequence goes on from NC_058404.1 coordinate 22,909,754, forward strand.
TAATAAGAAAGGACTGAAAGAGAATATTAAGGTAGCAGAAGCAGTATAAACAAAGACTACCCAGTCTGAAATGTGTATTATGTATTTCAAATAATAGAATATAAGCTTCATGTTAGAAAATAAGGCAAGAGACTGGAAGCTCTCTTCCAGTAGAAATATAAATAGGACCTTGACTTTATTCTACAAACAGTGAACAACTATAAATGTTCTGAAAAAAGTGGATTGTACAAAATACTAATTTAAAAAGTCGTATCTGGCAACAGTGTGTACTGTATATTGGAGGTGGAGAAAATAAATGTTTGGGAAACACTTAGAATGTTACTATACTAGTCTAGTTGGGAAAATATATGAGGTTATTAAACTAGTATATAAATGAAGTTACGACCTATTTCTTACATATTTTCCTTTGGAATCTAGAGCACAAAGCAACCAGAAACTCTTCTAGACAGGTTGCTTCTACTTAAGAATATATCTAGCTAGGGGGTGTGTGGGTGGCTCAGTTAGTCAAGCCTCTGCCTTAGGCTCAGGTCATGATCCCAGGATCCTGGGATCGAGCTCCAGTGGTGAGTCTGCTTCTCCCTCTCCCTCTGGCCCTCCCCCCTACTCTCTCTCTCACTCTCTCAAATGAATAAATAAAAAATCTAAAAAAAAAAAAAAAATATTTCTAGCTGGAATAGAGAATTCCAGTGGAGCCAAGCAAATTACACTTTCTTAACACAAATATAATACTTAGAGAAAATATAATACTGACAACGTAAATGGGGGCCTTTTTTTCTGTTGGGTGCAATTCAGTAGCAATAGCATCAGTGAACAGATCTGTTTGTCATTAAATAATTCAATGAGACTGGGAAATACGTATTTCAAAGTTAATGATACCTATTCAAAGTAAAAAGGACTCCTGAGAAGGAATGTGCCCTGATAACGTAAACCCAGTTCTCTAAACTTAACTAACTCCATTATCCCTTACCCCCATATTCCAACTTCTCAATGCTTAATAGGTAAATAGAGGAATCCTAACTAATGACAAAGAAAGTCACTGGATTCTTGCATATATCTATGTCGGCTTAGACTAACAAGCAAGTAAGACATCACCAGTACTTATTAGCATAATTCAGACCTCACTGCCACCTGAACACTGAAAGTTGAAAACCACAAATTCTATAAGCACTTAACCGTTACCTAAAAAAATATTTTTTGTTTCAGTAGTTCAGAGGACTATTAGAGGCCTACTTTTATAAGGTTAAAGGACATTGTAAATTGTTCTAATATATTTTTATGCAGCCTGAAGAGGGCAGTCAAGTTGCATCAAAGCATCCAGAAGGGCTTAGGCAATAACTTCAGGGCATGCTTCTGTTAAATCTGTTATATTAAATCTTCTAAATTTTTTTATTATGGGAACAAGAAAAAACATCACCTAATCCAAACGCTGTAACTTTTTAATATTAACCCTTTTTAAAAGGTTATGTAAAACTAAAAGGGATTATTAACTCATCTGTAGCTGTAGATATTTAATATATTTCCCATGAGGAATGTAATTTTTATCTTTAATGTCCTTGAAGGGATTTTTTTAAAAGAAATATGGTTTTTCTTTTTAATATTAATCAAACTTCCTATAAGGTAACAGATTCTTATCAAAATCTCAATGTATGTCTTTTGGAGTCATATATTTATGATGACTTATATATGTATATAAATACACATTACAAAGTTATTCCAAAGTATTTCTTCATAAAACCCCTAATTAATCAATTTTTATAGATAACGATATGTAAAGAGAGAGCTGATGTGAGTAGAATGCCTATTACTTATGGTTCTGGTACCCTGAAAACAAACAAACTGGTAAACAGCACAACATATAAACATTTTAACAGTGATTTTCATCTGGTTATGCTATACATTCCCAGGACCTTTAATAAATATATTGAAATATATTCAATAAACCCCATGCCTCTGAAGAGTTGAAGTATCAACAGTTCAATACTAATTGTAATTGACTACTTGGTAAGAAAAATTAAAGAGGTTGTGTCAATCATGTTCCATGTTTCTATGCATCTATTTTTTCCCTTTATCAGACCTAAGTAGATTACCTTTCCTTGGAAAACAACTGTAACATGAAATATGTGATTCAAACATGTATCTCAAATCAAAATTGTGTATGAACATAAGAGATACTGAATTTTATATATGTGTGTGTATACACACACACACACACACACAGTTACCACTCAGTTGTAAGTCAGTAGAATTTCTGTTCTCTTTAAAAAAAATGGTAACAATAACATATAAATGCTTAGAGGTTGTGTTTGAAGAAGACTGACACACAATGCAGTAAAGAAACAGATTCATCCATTGTTCACTTAACAAGTTTATACACACACTATAGATATAAAAACTGTAGTATATACTGATCAATATTTGTGAAACAATAAAGAATTAACAGATGGATAAATAAACGGATGAAGTAATACAGGGTGTGGAAGGTGTAAAAGTGAGCAGAAAGACACAGGCCCTTGCCATATGGTATGTCCATCTATTAGGGAAATGTATATAATGTTAAATAATGAATACAGAACAACAAATGAACAAGTTCAAAACAATGTAAATCTTGTTTATAATAACTTGTCCAGGAATTATATTATCCAAAAATATTTGAAAAAAGAATACATTTATCACAAAACCTAACAAGTTGAAAATAGGAAAGCATTAACTCGTAACATGAATCCTACAGGATGCCTGAACATGTGGTAAAGAGCCTAATATACGCAGACTTTAGAGAACTTCGCTGCAATGAATCAAAAAGGCAGACACAAGATTAAAAAAACTGTGTTCCATGAGATAGAGATTAGGTGTTTTCTACTTAACTAAAAGCATCACCATCATCAGTAACATTTGAGGTTTACAGTGTGCAAGTGTGCTTTTAGGTATTTACACTTCTCTCATTTAGTCTCCACAAAGCCTTTTAACACAGGTACTAGCTTTATCTCTGTTTCATTTGAGGAAATTGAAGAACAGAATTTAATCAACTTGGCTCTGTTCTATGGCCAGTAATTATTAGAGCCAGCAGAATTTGAACTCAGGTAATAAGAGATAGGTTATAACTACACCTATAGCTATATATAAAAAGAAAGATACAAACTCAATTCTCAAGAGTATTATTGTTCCCCGACCACTTGCATCAAAAATCATTTGGGATTTTTTTCTCAGACTTTATTTTTTTCTTTTGAGCAGTTTTAGGTTTATGACAAAATCGGAGGAACAGAGATTTCCCATATATTCCTTGCCCCCACACATGCACAGACTCCCCCATTATCAACATCACTGACCAGCATGGTACATTTTTTTTTTTTTTTACCACAAATGAACATATATTGACACATCATATCACCCAAATTCCATACTCTATCTTGGGGTTCACTCTTAGTATTGTACATTCAATGGGCTTGAATAAAAGTATAAATATACACCTATCATTATAATATCTTCAAGAGTACTTTCACTCAAATCCTCTGTACTCTGTCTATTCATCTCTCACCACTCACTCCTGGCAACCACTGATCTTTATTGTCTCCATACTTCTGCCTTTTCCAGAATGTCATATAATTGGGATTACACAGCATGTAGCCTTCTCAAATTGGCTTCTTTCACTTAGTAATATGCATTTAGGGTTCTTCCATGTCTTTTCATGGCTTTATAGCTGAGTTCTTTTTAGTACTGAATAAAATTCCATTGCTTGGATGTACCAGTTTATCCATTTACTTACTGAAAAAATCTTGGTTGCTTCCAAGTTTTTGACATTATGAGTAAAGCTGCTATTAACATCTGTGTGCACATTTTCATGTGGACATTGTTTTCAACTTCTTTGGATAAATACCAACATGAGTGACTGCTATCATATGACAAGGGTATGTTTAGTTCTGTACAAAAACGTTCTTCCAAAGTAGCTATACAATTTTTCTTTCCCACCAGCAATGTATGAGAGTTCCTGTTACTTCACATCCTTGTCAGCATTTGGTGTTCTCAGTTTTTTGAATTCTGGCATTCTAACAGGTGTGTAGTGGGATCTCATTGTGATCATAATTGTCATTTCCCTGATGACATACAATGTGGAGCATCTTTTCATATTCTGATCTGCCATCTATATACCTTCTTTGGTGAGGTGTCTGTTAGGGTCTTTGGCCCATTTGCGTGTGTGTGTGTGTTTATTCTTTTAAGAGTACTTTTTGTATTTCAGATAATATGAGTCCTTTATGAGTCTTCTGTAAATATTTTTCTCCCAGTCTGTGGCCTGTCTACTAATTCTCTTGATATTGTCCTTTCACAGAGCAGATTTTTTTCATTTTAATGAAGTCCAGTTTATCATTTATTATTTCTTTCATGAATCATGTCTTTGGTGTTCTAAGAAGGCATCACCATGCCCAAGGTCATCCAGGTTTTCTCCTATACTATCTTCTAATTTTATAGTTTTGCATTTAACATTTAGGTCTGTACCTTTTGAGTTAATTTTTGTGACAGTTATAATGGTCTGTACCTAGATTCATTTTTTGCATGTGGATGTCTAACTATTCGAGATTATTGTTGCTTAACTGTGTTGCCTTTGACCCTTTGTCAATGATCAGCTATTTATGCAGGTGCAGTTCTAGGTTCTCTATTCTGTTCCACTGATGTATTCATCTACGCTTTCATCAATACCACAATGTCTTGATTACTGTAGCTTTAGAGTAAGTCTTAAAATCAGGTAATGTCAGTTCCCAACTCTGTTCTTCTCCGTCAACATGGTGTTGGCTATTCTGGGTGTTTTGCCTCTCCATATAAACTTTAGAATCAGTTTATCAACATCCATGAAATGACTTGCTGGAATTTTTTTATTGGGATTGCATTTAATCTATAGATCAAATTGGGAAGAACTGACATCTTGGCAATATTGAATCTTCCTATCCATGAACATAAAATATCTCTCCACTTATTTATTCTTTGATTTCATTATTTTTGTAATTTTTCTCATATACATCTTTTATGTATTTTGTTAGAGTTATACCTTAGTATTTATTTCATTTTGGCGGGTGCTAATGTAAATAGTATTGAGTTTTTAATTACAAATTTCATGTGTTGTTGGTATACAGGAAAGCAATTGGCTTTTGCATATTTGCCTTGTATCATGCAAACTTGCAATAATTAATCATTAGTTCCAAAAGTTTTGTTGATTCTTTCGTGTTCTCTACATAATCATGTTGTCTGTAAACAAAGATAGTTTTATGTCTTCCTTCCAAATCTGTACATATTTTATTTCCTTTCCTAAGTTTTAATCTGACCTTTATTCCTTCTTTGATGTTCTTCCTTTCTTTATATAGACCCAAAAGTTTTTGACCTATATATTTTCCTTCTCTCTAAAGAACTTCTTTTAAACCCGCATTTCTTACAAGGCAGGTCAACTGGCAACAAATCTCAATTTTTGTTTGTCTGACAAAGTATTTATCCTTCATTTGTGAAACAATTTTATAGGGTGCAAGTGCTAGGCTGGCTTTTTTTCTACTCTCTCTCAACATTCAAATATTTCATTCTACTGTCTTCTTGTTCACATGGTTTCTGAGAAGTCAAATGTAATTCTTGTTCATGTTCCTCTATAGGTTTTTTTTCCCAACAACTCTGGCTTCTTTCAGGAATTTTTGTTTGTTTTTCAATTTCTGTAGTTTGAAGATGATATGCCAAGGTATCGTTTATTTGGCATTTATCCTGCTTGGTGTTCCCTGAGCTTTCTCAATCTGTACTTTGAGATCTGGCGTTAATTTGGAGAAATCTCAGTCATTATTGTTGCAAATTTTTCTTATGTTCCTTTCCTTCTTCTTCTGATTATTCCCATTATAAAGTAGTATTGAAATTTTTGTAGTTGTCCCACAGTCCATGGATATTCTGGATTTTTTTTTTTCAAGCTTTGTTCTCTCCGCCTTTTAGTTTACAAAGATTCTACTGATATATCCTCCAGCTCAGAGATTCTTCCCTCAGCCATATTCAGTCTACTACTAAGTCCATAAAAGGCAGTCTTCACTTCTGTTAGTGTCTTTTAGTTCTAGCATTTCTTTTTTATTCTCTTAGGGTTTCCATCTCTTTGCTTACATTGCCCATCTATTCTTGCATGCTACCTTATTCATTATAGTTCTTAGCATATTACTTAGAGTTGTTTTAAATTCTTGCTCTGATAATTCCAACATCTCTGCCATTTCTGGTTCTGATGCTTGCTTTGTCTCTTCAGATTGTTTTTCGCCTTTTGATGTGTCTTGTAAATTTTATTTGATAGCCAGATATGATGTGCCAGGAAAAAAAAAAACACTGCTACAAACAGGCCTTTAATAATGTAGTAATGAGATGTGACAATAGGGGAAGTGTTCCAAAGGCTTATGATTAGGTCTCAATCTTTTGGTGAGCCTATGCCTCTGCACTGTGAACTTCATAATTGCTTTTCAGGTGTTTTTTTTTTTTTTTTCTTTTCTTTATTCTCCCTTCGACGGGATAGCATGGCTACAGTGGGATGGAGTTGGTATTTCCTTCCTTTCACAAGAAACACCGGAGTTAACCGGAGTTGGGTATTCTCCTTCCCCAGATCAGTTATTCTCTGAAATACTCCAGCAGGTTAGAGTCTGGTCAACAAACTTCCCCTAAGAACAGGCTTTAATAAGAAGAACACAGTACTCCGGGACATTTTTTTTTTTTTAATTTTATTTTATTATGTTATGTTAGTCACCATACAATACATCAATGTTTTTGATATAGTGATCTGTGATTCATTGTTTTCATATAACACCCAGTGCTCCATGCAGTACGTGCCCTCCTTAATACCCATCTTCCCACCCTCTCCCCTCTTAAAACCGTCAGTTTGTTTCTCAGAGTCCATAGTCCCTCATGGTTCATCTCTCTCTCTGATGTCCCCCGCTTCATTTTTCCCTTCTTTCTCCTACTGTCCTCCATGCTATTCCTTATGTTCCACAAATAAGTGAAACCATATGATAACTGACTTTCTCTACTTGACTTATTTCACTTAGCATAATCTCCTCCAGTCCCATCCATGTTGATGTAAAAGTTGGGTATTCATCCTTTCTAATGGCTGAATAATATTCCATTGTATATATGGACCACATCTTCTTTATCCATTCATCTGCTGAAGGGCATCTCAGCTCTTTCCACAGTCTGGCTATTGTGGACATTGCTGCTATGAATATTGGGAGTGCATATGGCCTTTCTTTTCACTACATACAGATGTATGAAGTGAATAATAAAAAGAAGGATAAATACTTTGGGCTAAATACCCAGTAGTGCAATTGCTGGGTCATAGGGTAGTTCTATTTTTAATTTTTTGAGGCACCTCCACACTGTTTTCCAAAGTGTCTGTACCAATTTGCATTCCCACGAACAGTGTAAGAGGTTTCCCCTTTCTCCACAACCTCTCCAACATTTGTTGTTTCTTGCCTTGTCAATATTTGCCATTCTAACTGGTGTAAGGTGGTATCTCAGTGTGGTTTTGATTTGAATTTCCCTGAAGGCTAATGATGATGAACATTTTTTCATCTGTCTGTTAGCCATTTGTATGTCATCTTTGGAGAAGTGTCTGTTCATGTCTTCTGCCCATTTTTTGACTTATTTGTTTTTTGGGTGTTGAGTTTGAGAAGTTCTTTATAGATCTTGGATATCAGTCCTTTATCTGTAGTGTCATTTGCAAACCCATATTGTGGGTTGCCCCTTTGTTTTGTTGACGGTTTCCTTTGCTGTGCAGAAGCTTTTTATCTTGATGAAGTCACAAAAGTTCATTTTTGCTTTTGTTTCACTAGCCTTTGGAGATGTATCTTGAAAGAAGTTGCTGTGGCCAATGTCAAAGAGGTTACCGCCTATGTTCTCCTCTAGGATTTTGATGGATTCCTGTCTTTCATCCATTTTGAGTTTATCTTTGTATATGCTGTTAGAGAATGGTCGAGGTTCATTCTTCTGCATGTGGCTGTCCAATTTTCCTAGGACCATTTATTGAAGAGACTGTTTTTTTTCCATTTCATATTTTTTTCCTGCTTTGTCGAAGATTATTGACCATAGAGTTGAGGGTCCATATCTGGGCTCTCTATTCTGTTCCATTGGTCTATATGTATGATTTTGTGCCAGTACCATGCTGTCCTGGTGATCACTGCTTTGTAATATAGCTTGAAATCAGGCAAGGTGATGCCCCCAGCTTTTTCTTTTTCAACAATTCCTTGGCGATTCAGGGTCTTTTCTGATGCCATACAAATTTTAGGATTGTTTGTTCCAGCACTTTGAAAAATGTCATTGGAATTTTGTTGGGATGGCATTGAAGGTATAGATTGCTCTGGAAAGCATAGACATTTTAACAATGTTTATTCTTCTGATCCATGAGCATGGAATGTTTTTCCATCTTCTTGTGTCTTCTTCAATTTCTTTCATGAGTGTTCTGTAGTTCCTAGAGTATAGATCCTTTACCTCTTTGGTTAGGTTTATTCCGAGGTATCTTATGGTTTTTGGTGCTATTGTAAATGGAATCGTTTCTCTAATTTCTCTTTCTACACTTGCATTATTAATGTATAAGAAAGCAACTGATTTGTTTGCATTGATTTTGTAACCTGTCACACATTACTGAATTGTTGTATGAGTTCTAATAATTTGGGGGTGGAGTCTTTTGGATTTTCCATATAAAGTATCATGTCATCTGCAAAGAGAGAGTTTGATTTCTTCTTTGTTAATTTGAATACCTTTTATTTATTTTTGTTGTACAATTGCTATTGCTAGGACTTCTAGTACTATGTTGAACAATAGTGGTCAAAGTGGGCATCCTTGTCGTGTTACTGATCTTAAGGGAAAGGCTCTCAGCTTTTCCCCATTGAGGATGCTATTCACTGTGGGTTTTCCATAGATGGGATTTTATGAGTTTGAAGAATATTGCCTCTATCCCTGTACTCTGAAGAGTTTTAATCAGGAAAGGATGCTGTATTTTCTCAAATGCTTTTTCTGCATCAATTAAGAGGACCATATGGTTCTTCTCTCTCCTCTTATTAATGTGTTCTATCACATTGATTGATTTGCGAATGTTGAACCACCCTTGCATCCCAGGGATAAATCCCACTTGGTCGTGGTGGATGATCCTTTTAATGTATTGTTGGATCCTATTAGCTAGGATTTTGTTGGGGATTTTGGAATCCATATTCATCAGGGATATCGGTCTGAAATTCTCCTTTTTGATGGGGTCTTTGCCTGGTTTGGGGATTAAGGTAATGCTGGCCTCATAGAATGAGTCTGGAAGCTTTCCTTCTGTTTCTATTTTTTGAAACAGCTCCAGTAGAATAGGTATTATTTCTTCTTTGAATGTTTGGTAGAATTCCCCAGGGAATCCATCAGGGCCTGGACTCTTGTTTTTTGGGAGGTTTTTGATCACTGTTTCAATCTCGTTCCTGGTTATTGGCCTATTCAGGTTGTCAATTTCTTCCTGTGTCAGTCTTGGCAGCTTATAGGTTTCCAGGAAGGCATCCATTTCATCTAGGTTGCTCAGTTTATTGGCATATAGTTGTTGATAACTCTTTCTAACAACTGTTTCTATTTCCTTGGTATGAGTTGTGATCTCTCCCCTTTCATTCATAATTTTATTAATTAGGGTCCTTTCTCTTTTCCTTTGGATAAGTCTGGACAGGGGTTTATTGATCTTATTCTTTCAAAGAACCAGCTTCTAGTTTCGTTGATCTGACCAACTGTGTTTCTGGTTTCTAATTCATTGATCTCTGCTCTAATCTTATTTCTCTTCTAATGCGTGGCTTAGTCTTCATTTGTTGCTTTTTCTGTAGTTCTTTAAGGTGCAGAGTTAGTTGGTGAATTCGGGATTTTTCTATTTTTTTCAGTGAGGCTTCGATGGCTATGTATTTCCCCCTTAGGACCACCTTTGCAGTATCGCATAGGTTTTGGACCTATGTGTTTTTGTTCTCATTGGTTTCCACGAATTGTTTAAGTTCTTCTTTGATTTCCTGGTTGACCCAAACATTCTTGAGCAGAGTGGTCTTTAGCTTCCAAGTGTTTGAATTTCTGCCAAATTTTTTCTTGTGATTGAGTTCTTGTTTTAAAGCATTGTGGCCTGAGAATATGCAGGGAATAATCTCAATCTTTTGGTATCAAATGAGACCTGATTTGTGACCCAGTATGTGGTCTATTCTGGAGAAAGGTCCATGTGCACTCGAGAAGAATGAGTATTCTGTTGTTTTAGGGTGGAATGTTCTGTAAATATCTATGAGGTCCATCTGGTCCAGTGTGTCATTCAAAGCTGTTTTTTTCTTCATTTCCTGCTTAGATGATCTGTCTATTGCTGAGAGTGGAGTATTGAGGTCTCCTACAATTAACGTATTGTTATCAATATGACTTTTTATTTTGGTTAACAGTTGGCTTATGTAGATGGCTGCTCCCATGTTGGGGGTGTAGATATTTACAATTGTTAGATCTTCTTGTTGGATAGACCCTTTAAGAATGATATAGTGTCTTTCTGTGTCTCTAACTACAGTCTTTAGTTTACAATCTAATTTGTCTGATATAAGAATTGCTACCCAGCTTTCTTTTGAGGTCCACTGGCATGGAAGATGGATCTCCATCCCTTCACTTTCAGTCTGGATCTATCTTTAGGTTCAAAATGAGTCTCTTGTAGACAGCATATGGATGGGTCCTGTCTTTTTATCCAATCTGCAACCCTGTGCCATTTTATGGGAGCATTCAGGCCGTACATGTTGAGAGTGATTATTGAAAGATATAATTGTCATCATGTTGCCTGTGAAGACCTTGTTTTTATAGATTGTCCCTGTAAATTTCTTTTCTGTATCACTCTTGGGGTCTTTCTCCTTTTATAGAACCCCCCTTAATATTTGTTTCAGGGCCGTGTTAGTAGTCACATATTCTTTCAGTTTCTACTGGTCATGGAAGCTCTGCATCTCTCCATCCATTCTAAATGAGAGCCTTGCTGGATAAAGTATTCTTGGCTACATGTTCTTCTCGTTTACTACCCTGAATGGGTCTTGCCAGGCCTTTCTGGCTTGCCAGGTTTCTGTAGATAAGTCTTGACATTATTCTGATGTTCCTCCCTCTGGACATAAGGAATCTCTTCCCCCTAACTGCCCTTAAAATGGTTTTCTTGGTTCTAAGATTCGTGAGTTTTAGTATTACATGCTGGGGTGTTGGCCTGTTTTCCTTGATCTTGGGAGGGGTCCTCTCTGCCCCTAGGACACGAATGTTTGTTTCATTCCCCAAATTAGGTAAGTTCTCAGCTACGATTTGCTCAAATATATCTTCTAGTCCTCTCACTCTCCCCACCCCCCAGGGATTCCATTAATTTGGACATTGGAACGTTTCATGGTGTGACTTATTTCTCTGATTCTATTTTCATGGATTCGGAGTTCTTTTTCCCTGGCCTCCTCTTTTCCCTTTTTTCCTATTAATTGGCCTTCTAGGTCACTAATTTGTTCTTCTGCCTCCTTACCCTAGCTGTTAGATTATCTAGATTAGATTGGATCTCATTGATACCATTTTTAAGTTCTGCCAATTCAACTTTCATTTCTGCCCTTAGAGACCCTATGTTGCCATTAATTGATTTCTCCCTTCTAGCTATTGTCTTCACAATTGCTACTCTGAATCCCATCTCCGACATCTTGGTTATATCTGAATCCATCTGTAAATCTGTGGCATAAATCATAGTCTCTGAGTCTTTCCTATTTTGGAGTTTCCTCCTCCTAGTCATTCTGTTGAGGGGTGGTTGAGGGAATGTATAGAGTCCAAATTATTCACCACAACCCAAGCAAGATTTACCTGTTACAGAGATCTTAGGGTTGCTGGTCTCTTGTTTTCCCAGCCTGTCTTCTGAGGGAAGGGCCTGCTGTGCTGTTACTCAGGCACCCCTGTTTGGGCAGAGCTGCCCTGCCTCCTGTGGGAAGGGATGGGCTCAGTGAAAACTGGTTTTTTGGAGCTTTTGTTCTCTGGCTGCTTTCCCTGGTGGATTTCCACATCTCTTCCGAGAGAGCAGAAGAGACCATTTCCAACCCTCTGCCTCAGAGCAGAGAGATTGCGGTCTGTTCTTCAGTGAGCTCTCCAGTCCACACTATCTCTGTTTCTGTCTGTGCTGCTATAAACTGCAGTGTCCTGGGTTGTGCACTCCTAAGCAGCACTCCCAGTGCTCGCTTCCATGTCAGGGCGTCTCTGCCCTTTGTGCAGCCACCCCTAGTTCGCACATGGGGCCCCACCGCTCCAGGTTTCCGTCCGGGAGAGCTGCCCTAAAGTTGTTTCCCCGTTGCTACCATTCTGGGAGACTGCCCTGTCCCCAGTGCAGGAGGCTATCACTCACCGGTGGTGTAGGATCCCCATGGCTAGGCTCCCTCCCCCTTCTCTTTACCCTCCAATATCTGCCTGCAGAATCACAGCTCCCCGCTTCGTACCATGAAACCAACCGACTGCGATATTCTGTTTGTAGAGATCCAGATCTACCTTCTTAAATCTCAGGCTGATTTCGTGGGTGTTCAGAGTGGTCTTGTAGATATCCAGCTCAATTCCGGGGACCAGTTGGAATAGGATCCCCTACTCCTCCGCTATCTTTTTCCACGTACACACTTTAGAAGACTTTCAGAACTGCCAGGTCAAGTTCAGCCATACCATTCCACCCCAAACAAACTACAATTCTGTGTGTGTCAAATACAACAGTCCCCCACTCCGGGATATTTTAAAATGGTTCCTTTCCCCTTCACCTGCTGGAAGCCTGAGGGACTTTTCTATGATATTTACTGCAGGAATCTGGTCAAGCTCCTGGAGAAAAATCTCACAATACTACTGCAGGGGGTCCCCATGACTACGGCCCCCTTGTTGTTTTTTTTTAAACTCTCAGAGTTGTGTGTGCTGAGCCTCTAGCAATTTATCAATTACAGCTTAGATGTTGCTACCCCAGAACTGGTTCCCACAGGGCTTTTTGCTCATGGGTGTCTGCTCTGGTAAGCTGTAACTGGCTGTATTCTCTTTCCCTTCCAATCTAGGTTGGATTTCTTATAGATCTAGGAAGAGCTGAATTTTCAGTCTGTTCAACTTTTTGTTTGTTGGTAGCATGGACTGGTAACTTCCAAGGAAGCTCATTTTACACAGAACTGGAAACCAACCGTGGGTTCCTTTTTTAAAACACAAACCCCTGATCACATAACAAGTTAGAGTCTAATAAAAATGTCTTCCAGAGAGGGGGAGGAGCAAGTTGGCAGAGGAGTAGGAGACCTGGATTTCGTCTGGTCCCAGGAATTCAGCTGGATAGGGATCAAACCATTCTGAACACCTACGAACTCAACAGGAGATCGAAGAAAAGAATACCAACAACTCTCTGAACAGAAAAGTGAGAACTTTCTGGAAGCAGGGACCCAACAAGCTGCAGATCGGGGGAGAATCCCCTTCCTCCCCCGGGAGGAGCGGCGCGGGAGCACACCACAGGGATCTGCTGGGTTTGGAGACTCCACACAGGGTCGGGTGCCAGAGATAGAAAAGCTGGGTCACAGACCGGGTGAGCACAGAGTGTGACCAGAGACCGAGGAGACGGGAGTGAGTGACTGCTTTTCTCTGGGGGCTCACTGGGGAGTGGGGCCCCGAGTTCTCAGCTCCTCAGGGGTGGAGATTGGGAGGCCGCCATTTTCACTCCCGTCCTCCAAAGCTGCACGGAAAGCTTGGAGGGACAAAAGCTCCGAGAGCAAACCTGAGCAGATTACTTAGCCCGGACCAGGCAAGGGCGGGGCAATTCCGCCTCTGGCAAAGACTTTTGGGAACCATGGCAACAAGCCCCTCCCCCAGAAGATCAGCAAGAACAGCCAGCCAAGACCAAGTTTACTGATCAATGAGAACGGAAGAACTCCAGCGCTAGGGGAACACTGCACAGAGAATTCATAGCTTTTACCATGATTCTTTAGTCTTTCAAAGTTAATTTTTTTTAACTCTTTTTTTTGAATTTTTCTTTTTCCCTTTTTCAACCAACATCTTATCAATCCCTTTTTTAAAAAACATTTTTCTTTTTCATCGTTAGAGTCATATTCTATCCCTTCATAGTAGTTACCCTTATTTTTGGCATATATATATATATAAGTTGTTCTCTCTTTGAAATTTTGAAATACAATTTCTTCTAAAAGATCAAAATACACCCTAAATCTCTAGTGTATGGCTTTGTTCTAGTCTCCTGCCTGATCACATTCTCTCTGTTTTTTAAAAATCCTCTTCTTTCTTTTTTCAAACAACTTCTTATCTTATTGATTCTGTTTATAAACTTTTATAATTTTCATCTTTACAGTCATATTCCATCCCTTCATCATATTAACCCTTATTTTTGTACATATATAAGTTTTTCTTTCTTTAAAATTTTAGGAGGGACTTTCTTCTAACAGACCAAAATACACCCAAAATCCAGTGTGTGGCACTGATCTATGCACTAGCCTGATCATATTTGATCATATTCTGTTTTTTTCCTGTTGTTTTATTCTGTTTTTGTTTTTACTTTTTATTTTTTCTTTATTTCCCTTTCTTTTCCCCCGGCTTCAGGTCTTTTCTGATTTGTTTAGAGTATTATTTTCTGGGGACATTGTTACCCTGTTAGCATTTTGTTCTCTCATTCACCTAGTCTCCTCTGGACAAAATGACAAGACGGAAAAAAATCACGTCAACAAAAAGAACAAGAGGCACTACCAACTGCCAGGGAACTACTCAATACAGACATTAGTATAATGTCAAAACTAGATTTCAGAATGATGATTTTATTTTTTTTTAAAGATTTTATTTATTTATTTGAGACAGAGAGAATGAGAGAGAGAGAGCACATGAGAGGGGGGAGGGTCAGAGGGAGAAGCAGGCTCCCTGCCGAGCAGGGAGCCCGATGCGGGACTCGATCCAGGGACTCCAGGATCATGACCTGAGCCGAAGGCAGTCGCTTAACCAACTGAGCCACCCAGGCGCCCCAGAATGATGATTTTATAGATACTAGCTGGGCTTGAGAAAAGCATGGAAGTTATTAGAGAAACCCTTTCTGGAGAAATAAAAGAACTAAAATCTAACCAAGTTGAAATCAAAAAGGCTATTAATGAGGTGCAATCAAAAATGGGGGCTCTAACTGCTAGGATAAATGAGGCAGAAGAGAGAATCAGTGATATAGAAGACCAAATGATGGAAAATAAAGAAGCTGAGAAAAAGAGAGATAAACAACTACTGGATCACGAGGGCAGAATTCAAAACATAAGCCAAACCATAAGATGAAACAACATTAGAATAATTGGGATCCCAGAAGAAGAAGAAAGAGAGAGAGGGGCAGAAGGTATAATGGAGCAAATTATAGCAGAGAACTTCCCTAATCTGGGGAAGGAATCAGGCATCAAAATCCAGGAGGCACAGAGAACCTCTCTCAAAATCAATAAAAATAGGTCAACACCCCGACATCTAATAGTAAAACTTATGAGTCTCAGAGACAAATAGAAAATCCTGAAAGCAGCTCGGGAGAAGAGATATGTAACCTACAATGGTAGAAACGTTAGATTGGCAACAGACTTATCCAAAGAGACCTGGCAAGCCAGAAAGGACTAGCATGATATATTCAGAGCACTAAATGAGAAAAATATGCAGCCAAGAATACTATATCCAGCTAGGCTGTTACTGAAAATAGAAGGAGAGATAAAAAGCTTCCAGGACAAACTAAACCTAAAGGAATTTGCAAACATGAACCAGTCCTACAGGAAATATTAAAAGGGGACCTCTAAGCAAAGAGAGAGCCTAAAAATAACACAGATTAGAAAGGAACACAGAAAACATACAGTAACAGTCCCCTTACAAGAAATACAGTGGCACTAAATTCATATCTTTCAATAATACCCTGAATGTAAATGGGCTAAATGCCCCAATCAAAAGACACAGGCTATCAGACTGGATAAATAAACAAGACCCATCAGTATGCTGTCTGCAAGAAACTCATTTTAGACCCAAAGACACCCCCAGATTGAAAGTGAGGGGGTGGAAAACCTTTACCATGCTAATGGACATCAAAAGAAAGCTGGGGTGGCAATCCTTTTATCAGACAAATTAGATTTTAAACCAAAGACTGTAATAAGAGATGAGGAAGGACACTATATCCTACTTACAGGGTCTATCCAACAAGAAGATCTAACAACTGTAAATATCTATGCCCCTAACATGGGAGTAGCCAATTATATAAGGCAATTAATAACAAAAGCAAAGAAACACATCGACAACAATACAATAATAGTGGGGGACTTTAACACCCCCCTCACTGAAATGGACAGATCATCTAAGCAAAAAAGATCAAGGAAATAAAGACTTTAAATGACACATTGGACCAAATGGACTTCACAGATATATTCAGAACATTCCATCCCAAAGCAACGGAATACACATTCTTCTCTAGTGCCCATGGAACATTCTCCAGAATAGATCACACCCTAGGTCACAAATCAGGTCTCAACCAGTACCAAAAGACTGGGATTATTCCCCACATATTTTCAGACCACAATGCTTTGAAACTAGAACTCAATCACAAGAGGAAAGTCAGAAGGAACTCAAATACATGGAGGCTAAAGAGCATCCTACTAAAGAATGAATGGGTCATCCAGGAAATTAAAGAAGAATTAAAAAAAATTCATGGAAACCAATGAAAATGAAAACACAACTGTTCCAAATCTTTCGGATGCAGCAAAGGCAGTCCTAAGAGGAAAGTATATAGCAATACAAGCCTTTCTCAAGGAACAAGAAAGGTCTCAAGTACACAACCTAACCCTACACCTAAAGGAGCTGGAGAAAGAACAGCAAATAAAGCCTAAACCCAGCAGGGCAAGAAAAATAATAAAGATCAGAGCTGAAATCAATGAAATAGAAACCAAAAGAACAGTAGAACAGATCAACGAAACTAGGAGCTGGTTCTTTGAAAGAATTAACAAGACTGATAAACCCCTTGTCAGACTTATCAAAAAGAAAAGAGAAACGACCCAAATAAATAAAATCATGAATGAAAGAAGAGAGATCACAACCAACACCAAGGAAATACAAACAATTATTAGAACATATTATGAGCAATTCTATGCCAGCAAAGTAGATAACCTGGGAGAAATGGATGCATTCCTAGAGACGTATCATGTATCAAAACTGCACCAGGAAGAAATAGAAAACCTGAACAGACCTATAACCACTAAGGAAATGGAAGCAGTCATCAAAAATCTCCCAACAAACAAAAGCCCAGGGCCAAATGGCTTCCCAGGGGAATTCTACCAAACATTTAAAGAAGAATTAATACCTATTCTTCTGAAACTGTTCCAAAAAATAGAAATGGAAGGAAAACTTCCAAACTCGTTTTATGAGGCCAGCATTACCTTGAGACCCAAACCAGACAAAAACCCCATCAAAAAGGAGAATTACAGACCAATATCCTTGATGAACACGGATGCAAAAATTCTCACCAAAATACTAGCCAAGAGAATCCAACAGTACATTAAAAGGATTATTCACCTCGACCAAGTGGGATATATCCCTGGGCTGCAAGGTTGGTTCAACATCCGCAAATCAATGTGATACAATACATTAACAAAAGAAAGAACAAGAATCATATGATCCTCTCAATAGATGCAGAAAAAGCATCTGACAAAGTACAGCATCCTTTCTTGATCAAAACTCTTCAGAGTACAGGGATAGAGGGGACATACCTCAACATCATAAAAGCCATCTATGAAAAACCCACAGCGAACACCATTCTCAATGGGGAAAAACTGAGAGCTTTCCCCCTAAGGTGAGGAACACGGCAGGGATGTCCACTATCACCACTGCTATTCAACATAGTATTAGAAGTCCTAGCCACAGAAATCAGACAACAAAAAGAAATCAAAGGCATCCAAATCGGCAAAGAAGAAGTCAAACTCTCACTCTTTGCAGATGATAGGATACTTTATGTGGAAAACCCAAAAGACTGCACCCCAAAGCTGCTAAAACTCATACAGGAATTCAATAAAGTGGCAGGATATAAAATCGATGCACAGAAATCAGTGGCATTCCTATACACCAACAACAAGACAGAAGAAAGAGAAATTAAGGAGTCGATCCCATTTACAGTTGCACCCAAAACCATAAGATACCTAGGAATAAATCTAACCAAAGAGGCAAAGGATCTGTACTCAGAAAAGAATAAAATACTCATGAAAGAAATTGAGGAAGACACAAAGAAATGGAAAAATGTTCCATGCTCATGGATTGGAAGAACAAATATTTTGAAGATGTCAATACTACCTAGAGCAATCTACACATTCAATGCAATCCCCATCAAAATACCATCAACTTTTTTCGAGAAATGGAACAAATAATCCTAAAATTTGTATGGAACCAGAAAAGAGCCCGCATAGCCAGAGGAATGTTGAAAATGAAAAGCAAAGCTGGCGGCATCACAATTCCAGACTTCCAGCTCTATTACAAAGCTGTCATCATCAAGACAGCATGGTACTGGCACAAAAACAGACACATAGATCAATGGAACAGAATAGAGAGCCCAGAAATGGACCCTCAATCTATGGTCAACTAATCTTTGACAAAGCAGGAAAGAATGTCCAATGGAAAAAAGACAGTCTCTTCAACAAATGGTGTAGGCAAAATTGGACAGCTACATGCAGAAGAATGAAACTGAAACATTTCTTTACACCACACAGAAAAACAGACTCAAAATGGTTGAAAGACCTCAGTGTGAGACAGGAGTCCATCAAAATCCTAAAGGAGAACACAGGCAGCAACCTCTTCAACCTCAGCCGCAGAAACTTCTTCCTAGAAACATCGCCAAAGGCAAGGGAAGCAAGGGCAAAAATGAACTATTGGGACTTCATCAACACAAAATCTTTTGCACAGCAAAAGAAACAGTCAACAAAACCAAAAGACAACCGGCAGAATGGGAGAAGATATTTGCAAATGACATTTCAGATAAAGGGCTAGTATTCAAAATCTATAAAGAACTTCTTAAACGCAACACCAAAAGAACAAATGATCCAATCAAGAAATGGGCAGAAGACATGAACAGACATTTTTCCAAAGAAGACATCCAAATGGCCAACAGACACATGAAAAAGTGCTCAACATCGCTCGGCATCAGGGAAATCCAAATCAAAACCTCAATGAGATACCGCCTCACACCAGTCAGAATGGCTAAAACTAACAAGTCAGGAAACGACAGATGTTGGCGGCGATGTGGAGAAAGGCGAACCGTCTTACACTGTTGGTGGGAATGCAAGCTGGTGCAGCCACTCTGGAAAACAGTATGGAGGTTCCTCAAAAAGTTGAAAATAGAGCTTCCATACGATCCAGGAATTGCACTACTGGGTATTTACCCCAAAGATACAAATGTAGGGATCCGAAGGGGTAGGTGCACCCCAATGTTTATAGCAGCAACGTCCACAATAGCCAAACTGTGGAAAGAGCCCAGATGTCCATCGACAGATGAATGGATAAAGATGTGGTATATATGTACAATGGGATATTATGCAGCCCTCAAAAGGAATGAGATCTTGCCATTTGCAACGACGTGGATGGAACTGGAGGGTGTTATGCTGAGCAAAATAAGTTAATCAGAGAAAGACATGTATCACATGACCTCACTGATATGAGGAATTTTTTTTTTCTTTAAGATTTTATTTATTTATTTGACAGAGAGAGGAAGAGAGCGCAAGCTGGGGGAATGGTAGCAGGGTGAGGGAGAAGCAGGCCCACTGAGCAGGGAGCCCGATGCAGGGCTCGATCCCAAGACCCTGGGATCATGGCCTGAGCCGAAGGCAGACGCTTAACCATCTGAGCCACCCAGACGTCCCTGATATGAGGAATTCTTAATCTCAGGAAACAAACTGAGGGTTGTGGAGTGGTGGTGGGTGGGAGGGATGGGGTGGCTGGGTGATAGACTTTGGGGAGGGTATGTGCTATGGTGAGCGCTGTGAATTGTGCAAGACTGTTGAATCACAGATCTGTACCTCTGAAACAAATAATACAATATATGTTAAAAAAAAAGAAGAAGAAGAAGAAGATAACAGGAGGGGATGAATGAGGGTAGCAAATCGGAGGGGGAGACGAACCATGAGACGATGGACTCTGAAAAACAAACTGAGGGTTCTAGAGGGGAGGGGGATGGGAGGATGCGTTAGCCTGGTGATGGGTATTAATGAGGGCACGTTCTGCATGGAGCACTGGGTGTTATAGACAAACAATGAATCATGGAACATTACATTGAAAACTAATGATGTAATGTATGGTGATTAACATAACAATAAAAATTTTTTTAAAAATGTCTTCCAGAAATATATATATTTTAACCAGCTTTCCAGGTATATTTTATGCACAGAGAAGTATGGGAATAGCTGGTATAAATGAACACGAAAAAACAATGGAAAGGTTTCGGAGATGAAGTATTTTCATCTGATCCTATACTAGTTTTCCCTCAAAAGTTAAACATTTTAATCTATGTTCAGAAAGAAAAACACTGTGTAAAAGTATAATAATACGCTGTAAAATAAAAGAAATATAAAACTACCATAACATTCTCAACATGACTTCCAAATAATGTTAATACTACTCTTATTATTATCCTTTTGCCAAGTAGTAAATATATACATAGCGTTTGAATTCTTGAAATCTGGACTTGTATATTAGCATTGTAGTTCATAATATACAAACTTGGAGAAGTCACATATACTTTGTTTATTTTTCCCTTTGTAGCATGACAATAATTTCTGATTGTCATGAAATTGAAAGCATGAGATGTTACAACATCTTTAGTAAATGGCAAAGGGTTATGCAAATCTCAGTGTGTCCAGCATCTCACTTGAAATCCATTGACTGAATTTTCAAATCTCATCTTTAGCTATTTCCCCTCTTACCCCATACCAGGCCTAAAAGTTCTTTTATTTCCCTCAATAAACAATGCTTACTCTTGAAGTTGAATTTTTTTTTAGGTGCCCTTCCTTCCTTCCTTCTCTTATACCCTACCTTTTATAGACAAAGAGCACAGACATGTCCAGGGCATGGGAGCAGATATACATGCCTTGTGAATTCCTACTCATCCTGCAGATCTTATTACCTCAGTTATTACTTTGCAAAATAAGCCTTTTTTTAAAGATCTTATTTATTTATTTGAGAAAGAGAGAAAGTAAGAGAAAGAGCACAAGTGGGGGGAGGGGCAGAGGGAGTGGGAGAAGCAGACTCCCCGCTAATCAGGGAGACGGACCACATGGGGCTTGATCCCAGGACCCTGGGATCATGACAAGAGCTGAAGGCAAACACTTAACTGACTGAGCCACCCAGCCTCCCCAATAAGCCTTTTTATTTAGACATCGATATTAACAGATAAGACCAGGGTCTTCTCATAGATCTCTGTGCTTTTTCTTCATGGTATTTAGGCAATAGGTAATTATAAGGTTAATTGTGTAATGTGAGACTGTTCAGCACTTCAACTAAATTGAGATCAATGACAGGGGCATTTGGGTCAGTTTGTTCACATTACCTCCTTAGTATCCAGCTCAGTATCTATACATAGTGACTGTTCAATAAATATTGGTTCAAAATATAAATTAAACGTCAGAATCAATATAATACTGTATCATCACAGTAGTATCCAATTCCATGGCAAAAAGCCATAACTTTATAAAGATTCTTTTTATTGCCAGTTCTATTTAAGATTCTTAAGGGAAAAACAAAACAACAAACACTATTCTGCAGACCTGAAACATGAGAATTTAAGTTAAAAAACTAAAATGAATATTAAGTACATAACTTCGTCGTCAATAGTGTTAAGAAACACTTCATAATTATTAAAAGGTTGCATGCTGGGGGTCCTCAATACCAACCCCAGGTTCAGATACTCACAAAAAAAGACTCATGGGAATTAGTCTATAGTCAATATTCATTACAGTGAAAGTTTAAGATTTATTACAGTGGAAGAATACAAAGCAAAATCAGCAAAGGGAAAAGGCACCTGGAAAAACTTTGAAGGAAACCAGATGCAAGCTTCTAAGAGTGACTCCCAATGGAGTCACACAAGATTCACTTAATTCCTTCAACAGTGAGTTGTGTCAGTGCATGCGGAGTGCTGTCTACTAAAAAAAAATATTAAAGATTTAGTGTCCAGGATGTATACTGAGAGCTGGTCATGTAGATACCCTCTGCCTAGCACAGACCAAAATTCCAAACTCTCAGAACAAAACCAGGTGTTCAGCATAAACCACATTGTTTGTATAAAGAGTTTAGGCACAGTGAGACTCTTATCAATTATGGAATTGTGGGAACATTCTTAAAATCCAAGTTCCATACACCAATGAAAAACTGAACTTTTGAGAAAGACCTTTCTAAGGACAGTAATCTCAGGTCTTCTATATTAGGTTCATCACCTACGCAAAAAAATAAGGAACAAGTCATGTTGTTCATTGGATTTTACTCACAAAGACAATGATCTACTACAAAGAATAAATCTGAAGCTGTTCTAATTGACAAAGCACTGGACTGTACAAATTTATTCCCATGGGACCAAGCCTCCTATGCATCTAAGAGAAATTATTTAGGGACTAAGATGGGAAACACAATCAATAGTAAACTGCATTTAATATGTTAATAGCTAACATCATAAAATCATGGAACTCAAGAACAAATGCTTAAAAACAACATGAATGCTATCATTTGTGAACATGAATTTATATATATGAATAATATTTCTAGCTTTAGAGATAAAATGTACTTTATTTTGAATGCTTGAGAGTAGCTATCAAGACTATAATTGTATCATTTCAGTTATAATCTTCATAAATAAAGCTTTCTAAAGGAATAAAATGCTGTTTTATAGCCTACTTACTTTCATAACTACATAACAAGAAACTTTTCAATGTGTTTTTTTCCAGTATGTAGTATTAATCATTAGTTTCATTCAATAAAATCCTACTTAGTACATAGAAAATGCAAAGCCCTTAACTGCATGTGATCTAGCATTGGCATGTCACCATCATCATCGTATTTGTATAATAGTTTTTCCTTCAGGGAACTTTCTCACTTGTGTGCAGACTCCAAATTTTCCTACTAAGATTAACTCTGCCTAGAGTTCACTCTTCCTGTCAGATAATAACAACCAACTAACAGCTTCTAAAAACTGCAGATCTATCAGAAGAGAAAACAAAACTATTCATCCCTATAGAATAACTAGAATAAAAACAAAATTAGAGAATGTAAAGCTATAGAAAGGTGGGGAAATTAACATCCGTGACCTCAGACACCCATGCAAGAACAGGAAGGACAGGGACCATAGAACAGGGGGGAACAGAAATCCTAGCAGATGTGGAATGCAAAAAAAAAAAAAAAAAATCACACTGAGAAAGAAAAGATCTCACCTGAATTAGGCAATATTGAGAACAGGACTAAGACTTGATAGATAAGAAAGTGGCTGCTAGCCAATGTAAACGAAGAGGCTTACAAGTACACAGGAACAAACACAGCAGCCTTAAGGATGTACCATTTTGTGCAGAATGAGAGACAACAAAGAAGAGTTAGACAGTCCTTAGAGGTTTGGTGATACAGTGAAAGGGAGAAGCAAGTTATGAAAAGTACAGGACCTATGGAAACATGAAATTATCTTAGAATCAGAAGATGCTACTGCAAAAAAAAAAAAAAAAAAGGAAAAAGGAGAAAAAAGTAAAAAAAAAAAATGCTGTGTTCACCCTATTCTGTTTTATAAAGAGAAAAGGGTACCTGAATTAACAAATTCAAAAACTAGTATTCTAGGGGTGGCTGGCTGGCTCAGTCGGTAGAGCATGTGAATTCTGACCTCGGGGTTATAGGTTTGAGCCCCAAGTTGGGTGTAGAGATTACTTAAAAATAAAACTTAAAAAAAATTAGTAGGCTACTCAGAAGTATCACCATCACCTCCACATATAAATTGTTATTTCTGGTCTAGAAAAGAAAAAAAAATATTTTAGAAGCAGCACATAGCCAGTGGTATCCACGCAACACTACTATAAAAAGAAAACAAAAGCAGCATAATCCTTCCACTGATAAAAAATGTACCTGAAAAAACAACCATGAAGAGAAAAATAAAACACAGTATTCCAACTTGTATTAGGCATCATTAAATAAGTATTTGAGGACATAAAAAATCTCAAATCAGAAATTCAAAAACTCAAAATAGAAGTGAATAAAAACAAACGTTACATGAGAGCTGACTAAAAACCAATACAAGGAAAAAACTAAAAATGGAATCCTTGCAGAAATGAACACTGCATTATTCAATGCTCAAAAACCAGAGTTGACTGAAAATGTAATAAAGGACACTACTGAAAAGAATTTAAAACAGGTAAGAGAACAAAAAAATGAAAGTGAAAAGGCATGATATGAAAGTTGGACTAAAAAGATAGGAGAGGATGGGAGACACCAATTTTATGGTGGTAAAAGGCAAGGAGCAATCTCGGTATGTGAAAAGAGAACACCTCAGACCCTGGGAGGTACAGGAAAAGGAGAGCCATGATCTTTTGCCTTTCAGAACCACTCCTGGAGACTTTCTCACAATAAAAAATACACCCAACTGCAGCTCTCCAAAGCAATTCAAGCACCTTTAAATTAACCAAGTGCTGGACCTGCCATCTTCTACCAGCGGGCTCTGACTAACTTTGATTGCCATTCTTCTTAAGCTTGAGGAATTTATGGGAAACATTAATGGCTACTGGGCTTCCATACAAAATACCAATCGACCTTTCTAGATGTTTCTCTCACCTATTCCCTTGGCTATTGTTTCCTGGGAGTATACAAGGGATATCATGTTAGTGGCATGGGCAAATAAGGCAAGTTAGACTATCTTCAAGTACGTTGTCTGAAATCAGGAACACAATTTAATCATGCAAACTGAGCTGGGGACCCAAAATCTACCAACCAGTCAAAAGACTACATTGGAAGCACTGTCAAGCAGTACGCCTTAAATGAGGTAGGTCCCACTTGGGGAACGTCAATAATTGTAAGCAACACTTCATTGGAGCACATTATACACTCCTTAGGGCTGTGCTTCTCATGTGAAAGTCTAATACTATCTTGACATCCCTCAGTACCATGGTAAACTGTACCTAAGGATGGGTCGGTCATAACAGACCACCTAGTATTTAATGTTTAAAAAAGCATATAGCTTCAGCTACAACAATCAGACAAGAAAAAGAAAAGGCATCCAAATTAGTAAGGAAAAAGTAGAGCTGTCACTATTTGCAGATGACATGATGCTATTCATAGAAAACCCTAAAGACTCCATCAAAAAACTGTTAGAATAAATGAATTCAGTAATGTTCCAAGATACAAAATTAGCACACAGAAATCAGTTCCATTTCTATACACTAATAATGAAGTAGTAGGGAGAGAAATTACTAAAAAATTACATTTACAATTGCACCAAAAAGAATAAAACATTTAGGAATAAACTAAGATGGTGAAAGACCTGTACTCTGAAAACTATAAAACACTGATGAAAGAAACTAAAGACAACACAAACAAATGGCAAGACATTCCATGCTCATGGACTGGAAGAATAAATATTGTTAAAACATCCATACGACCCAAAGCATTCTACAGATTCAATGAAATCCCAATCAAAAAGCAATAGCATTTTTCATAGAACTAAAACACATAATCCTAAAAATTTGTATGGAACCACAAAAGACCCCAAAGCACCAGTGCAATCTTGAGAGGGAAGAACAAAGCTAAAGGTATCATAACCTATATTTCAAGATCTACTACAAAGCTACAGTAATCAAAAAAGTATGGGTACTGCCACAAAAACAGACACACAGGTCAATGAAAAAGAACAGAGAACCCAGAAATAAACTCACATGTATATGGTCAATTTATCTACAACAAAGGAGGCAAGAATATACAACGGGGTTAAAACCATCTCTACATAACAAAAGAACAAAACTGGACCACTTTCTTATACCACATATAAAAATAAGCTCAAAATGGTTTAAAGATCTAAATGTAAGACCTGAAACCATAAAATTCCTTGAAGATTACATAGGCAATAAATTCTTGGATATGGGTCTTAGCAATGTTTTTTTTTTGGGGTTTTTTTGTTTGTTTTTTTGCATCTGTCTCCTCAGGCAGGGGAAACAAAAGCAAAAGAAACAATTTGGATTACATCAAAATAAAAAGCTTTTACACAGTGAAGGAAATCATCAACAAAACAATGTAACAAACTGAACAGGAGAAGATATTTACAAATAACATATCTGATAAGGGGTTAATATCCAAAATATATAAGAAAACTCATACAACTTAACATCAAGAAAACAAAAACAATCTAATTAAAAAATGGACAGAGGACGTGAATAGACATTTCTCCAAAGAAGACATACACATGGCCAAGAGACACAGGAAAAGATGCTCAGTATCACTCATCATTAGGGAAACGCAAATCCAAATCACATGAGGTATCACCTTACACAGTCAGAATGGCTAGTACCAAAAAGACAAGAAATAACAAGTGTTGGTGAGAATGTAGAGAAAAGGAAACTCATGCACTGTTGGTGGGAATGTAAATTCATGCAAACCACTGCAGAAAACAGTATGGAGGTTCCTCAAAAAATTAAAAAAATACAGTACTATATGATCTAGTAATTCCACTTCTGAGTATTTATCCAAAGAAACAGAAAACACTAATTCAAAAGGATATATGCACCCCTATGTTCACTGAAGCTGTATTTCCAATAGCCATGGTATGAAAGCAACATTAGTATCCGCTGACAGATGACTGGATAAAGAAGATGTGGTATATATACAATGGCATATTATTCAGTCTTCAAAAATAACAAACTCTTGCCATTCACAACAACATGGATTGACTAGAGGGTATTATGCTAAGTGAAACAGACAAAGACAATTACCATAAGATTTTACTTATATGTGGAATCTAAAAACCAAAACAAACCAACAAACAAATAACAGCAAAGACTCATAAATACAGAACAAACTTGGTGGTTGCCAGAGGAGAGAGGGTTGGAGAGATGGATGAAACAGGTGAAGGGGATTAAGAGGTACAAACTCTCAGTTATAACAAATAGGTCATGAGAATGAAAAGTACACCATTAGGGGCGCCTGGGTGGCACAGTTGGTGAAGCATTCAACTCTTGGTTTTGGCTCAGGTCCTGATCTCAAGGTCTTGAGACTGAGCCCCACGTCAGGCTCCTCACTCGGAGCAGTGTCTGCTTAAGCTTCTCTTTCTCCCTCTCCCTTTCTCTCTCTCTCTCTTAAGTAAGTAAAAAAAACCTTTAAAAATAAATAAAAGATTAAGTTTCAAAAAAAATTTTTAAAAAAGTACAGCATAGGGAATACAGTCAATAAAACTGCAGTAACTTTGTGTGGTGGCAGATGGTAACTACACTTCTCATGGTAAGCATTTTGTAATGTATATAAATGTTGAATCACTATGTTATATACCTGAAACTAATTTATTACATGTCACCATACTTCCACTTCAAATTTTTAAAAAACTGAAACAAAAAATAAGAAACAAAAGACATTTTGAAGACAAATGCAAATTTAAATATGGGCAGTATAAGAAGAATATATCATTGAATTAATGTCAATTCTCTTAAAAGTGATAATGGTATTCTGATTATGTAAGATAGTCCCTTTCTGAAGAGTTGCATACTATAGTATTCAGTGGTGATATTTCAAAATATCTAAAAATTATAGATACATTTGGTGATATGGGACGCATTTTTGACCTGTACTTAAAAAAGGATTAAAGCAAAATGTGGCAAAATGGTAATAATTAGCGAATGTTGGTAAAAGGTAGACTGGTATCCTTGTACTACTGTTTCAACTTTGGTAGGTTTGAAATTTAAAAGATGGGGGACTAAAGCTGGGCTTATAAACATGGAAATGGAATTTGGAATATGGAAAATACAAAGAGCTCCGAAAATGCTACAATGTTACATAGATAGTAAGAGTTCATTGAAAATACTAAAAGAGTTGAGATTATCCAATCTCAAGAAGAGACACCTAGCAAGAAATTTATAAAGTTATATATATGCTTTCACTTAAAAAAAAAAAAATTAAACTAGATGGAGCTCAGCAATAAACTGAGATCTTCATTTATATTACACTAGTCATGGATTCAATCAAGCCTGACACAGTTCTCATTACCCAAGCCAGGCAAAGAATGTGTGAATGTCAAGAGAGTTTGCCAGTCTTTGTCAAAGAAGTGAAATACTCTGTTCAGGTAGCCACGCATATGAGGAAAACTTAAGAATTAAGTCCATGGAGAAATATTATCTAAGGAAAAAAGGAAATGATAAAAGTTATAGCCCCAAAACCATTTATAAAGAACTTACAAGCGCATCAAGTTATGTACAAGGGTAATTTTATTTATATATAATTTTCACCTTTTGTGTTCACTTTAGAATCTAATCTCCTAAGAGATGTAACTTCACTGTAGTAAAACAAAAGGCTGATGAGCTGATGAGCTCTTTTTCACATAGTTTTGGCCAGCCATTTAAATTGCCAGTCCCTGTTATGAGATGGCTACTCTGAATGAAAGCTTTTCATGATCTAATGAGTTTAAGAAATGCTGGCAGATGGATCCCTGCCCTATGATTAATAATCTTAGATGGGAACGCAAAATCAAAATGCAAATTACAGTTCACAGGGTAAAAGCAATGATGAACATGTACACTTAAGGGAAGCATTAAACTCTACTAGCTCTGGAGTTCCAAAACTCAACCCTGACAGCTGTGTGATTTGGATAAATTATATAACTGTCAGCTTTGATGTTCTCATCTATAAAATGGGTATTTTTTCAGGCCTACCTTCTTGACTAGTGAGAATGACATAAGATTATATATATATATGTGTGTGTGTGTGTGTGTGTGTGTGTGTGTGTGTGTGTGTGTATAATAACTTAATAATGCAACCCCAATAGTTTATACATAATAATTATATTTAGGAGGAAGGAACATTCATGTGTCAATATCATAATTTATTCACACTCCTTTTTAAAATATGTAATTGCTAATTTTTTTCATTTATTGAAGACCAATAAGATACTAATCTCCAACATGTCACCAAATCTTTGATTATTCACGCACTCTGCTTGATTCTACATGTACTTTTTAATTTTCCTTCACCTAAATTTTTTTTCCTGCATCTATTGATCCATAGTAATAACCTTAGAAAAGGATATTTTGTTCTTAGAATTTTTAGTGAATTCTGGAAGAAATGAGTAACTTTGTGGTAGAATACACCTAATAGATTTAGCAATTATGGGAAATATTCTCTATAGTACAATTTGATAAAGGAAGTTTGGAGTTAACACTTAGGGAAGGTGAGAATTGCACTGAGTAGTCTTAATTAACAACTTTATTTTGCCAAGGAGTTTGATATTAGCATTGAGGAAGGTGAGAATTGAATTCTGAAATTCGTGAATAAACTAACTGTGTAAAAAGGAAAAGCAGAATGATTTAGTGAGAGGGCTTATGGGAAGCCAAGAGCTCATTCACTAGCCTTTCAGCAAAGAAAAGCAACTGGAAAATCTAAGTATTAGTCAACTCTAAAAGAAAATTTCACTTTTCCTTAAAAAAAAAAAAAAGAAGAAAAGCAAAAAACATCTCACAGAGGAAAGCACTAAGATTTTTAAATTATAGCTATGAAAAAAATTATAGCTATGAACTTTTCAGTGATTCTGTAGAATTATAAAAAATTATAGCAGTACTATAAAAATGGTCCAAAATTCCAATGACACGGAAGGATCCAGGAAAATTTAATTCATGTTTAAAAAAAAAAAAAAAAAAGAAGGCTACTGATTACTGGTTGGTTGGCTTTCTCAGTGAATCTGCATCTCCCCTTGAGGCTTAATTTATTTTTTTTTAATTAATTTATTTATTTATTCATGAAAGTCAGAGAGAGAGAGAGAGAGAGAGAGGCAGAGGCAGAGGGAGAGAAGCAGGCTCCCCGCCTAGCAGGGAGCCCGATGCGGGACTCGATCCCAGGACCCTGGGATCATGACCCGAGCCGAAGGCAGACGCTTAACCGTCTGAGCCACCCAGGCGCCCCGAGGCTTAATTTATAATAGAGAAATAAAATTTGAATAATTTTTCTTGAAAATTTTTCTTGAAACTCCTCTCTATATTTCATCATAGTTGTCACCTTGGGATCTGTTTGATCCACACTGCCCACTATCATATGAAATACACTTAGTACTCTCTTGGCTCAATAATAGATCACAGACCACTGCTCCACCATAATTATTTAACAGATCTTCCTTTGAGATTTACTTATCCTATAGTATAAATTTATCATCCTCATCGAATAAAGTCCAAGGCATCCCTCTATCAGCTCACTTAATTTTTTTCCTCTCCAGTTCCCTTATCATTCTGAGTAATTTCAAATACATGTTTATAACCCAGACATCACCACAGCCTTATAGTTCCTCAAATGTCTCTACAAGATCAACAATTATCTACATTATACTTCAGCAATTTACTTATTTAAAAAAACCCTTTATAACTATTTCCTAATTTTCAATCCCACCCTACTTTTACACAAAACCTGTTTCTCACTCTTATGAAAAATTTAGCTTTATTATATCACATCTAGTTTATCAGCTATCCCCGGCTTCCTCTAACCCCCCAACCAACTCTGGACCCACCGTTATATCTTTCAAATATACTCTCACTAGAACCTAAAATCATTTACCTAATCCACTTCACACCATAAACCAAACATATTAACCTCTAAGCAGAGTGTTCTTTCTCCTCCATTGCTGAGTATTGGGGAAGAAAATCATTAAATTCTACAGATTCTTCACTAAGATTTTAGGTATTATAGTTTCAAAAGAATTCTCAATGCTATAGGTCATTCAATTAGTTCAACCTTCCCGTTCCCACTGCTCCTCAATGAAAATAAATAAATAAAAGCTATGAATCATGTACCTGCTTTCATTACCTTCCCTTTCTCTATACTGGGTGCACACTAGAACTACCTAGAGATCATATTTTTTAAAATGTCAATGTCTTGGCCCTACCCCAAAAACAATTAAGTCAGAATTCCAATGCGGGGGAGGGAGAAGAATTCTGGGTATGGGAACCATGTCTGCTCTTTACTTTTTATTTGCTTCTAAACTTTAATCTATTTTTTCTTCTCTAAAGTTATTATTTTAACTTTCTAATAACTTCAAACTTTTTCTCTTATAAATCCAAAACTTTTCTAATATTTTCAAGTTTATTACAAAATAGGCTGTAAAAAACAGGTTATTTTGACCAATGTGTCATTAAAAAAATTAAGGCTCCATGTTCAGCAATTCATTTAATGATATAATGCATTAAGTAAAATAATACCTAAAGGATACAACATTTAACAGTATGTTATAGTTTATGTCATCACAATACATACAATTTTATGTAACTGTGAAGTAAATACTTGGGTAATAAAGTCTTTCTAGTTTACAGCTACAAAAATATAATGATCAATTAAATATACTTCCTAATAGTGGCAAATATAAGAAATCAATATATTCAATTTTTAAGAGCAAATGATTTTCCTAAAATATATATGGTATTATAGGATGCCAGAAGACACGTATTTTTAGTGGAAACTGTTACACCAAAATGCCAATTAAGGTGGTGTTTTTGTCTGAGTAGGACAGTCTGAGTATATAGACTCATCCAAATGTGCTAGCCCAATTCTGACAACACTTTTAATGCCAACTTGCATACTGGCCCTTGTATAAGATAGAAGGAGAATCCAGAATCATCTGCAATGCTATTTTTCAAATACACTTTTTTTTTTTAAAGATTTTATTTGTATTTATTTGAGAGACAGCAAGAGAGAGAAAGCACGAGTAGGCGGAGGGGCAGCGGGAGAAGAAGACTCCCTGCTGAGCAGGGAACCCACTGCAGGGCTTGATCGCAGGGTCCTGGGATCATGACCTGAGCCAAAGGCAGACACTTAACTGACTGAGCCACCCAGGAGCCCCTTAAAATACTTTTGCTCACCATCTTCTCTACCCACTTTTAGACATGCCCCCAACATACAGTCATTATTAGATCATAATAAGATCCTTCTAGAAAATGTTGAGACACTGAAATTCCCTTTCTGCAAACTAGTCTGAGTGAAACTATTTTTTTTTCATTGACCCATGTTACTAATAACTTCAGTTTCCACTAGAATTCACATTGATTTAAATTCTAAAAGTCTACAAATGACTATACAATGTGGAGAGTCACTAAGTGGAACCACCACATAAAAAGTGTTCTTGAAAAAGTGTTCAGCCAAAAAGAGACACCCTGAATTGTCCTTAGCCATTGAGGAAATGAAATATGTAATTTAAAATCACGAGGCCCAGATGGTTTCACTGAAGAATTCCATCAAATACTTAAAGAATTAACACAATCTTATAAAATTGTTTAATCTTATACAATCTCTTCTAGAAAGTAAATGAGGAGGGCATATTTCTCAACTCATTTTATGAGGCCAGTATTAGCCTAATACCAAACTAGACAAAAACAGTATAAAAAATGAAAAGTACAGATAAAGAGCTATCATGAACTTAGATGCAAATTTCGAATAGACTTTTATTAGTAAACAGAATCCAGCAATACATAAAAGAAGTAATACACCATAATCAAGTAGGATATATTCCAAAATGCAAGGCTGGTTCAATATACAAAAATCAATTACTATAAAGCACTATATCAAGCACCTAAAGGTGAAAAATCATATCAATTCACACCAAAAAAATCTGATAAAATCCAACACCCATTCATGATCAAAACTCTCATCAAACTAGTAGAGAACTTCCTTAACTTGATAAAGAACATCTTCAAAAATCTTACAGCTAGTACCATCATTAATGATTAAATACTTTCTTCCAAAGATAGATTAAAATGTAAAACAAAAAACTATAAAACTTTCAGAAAAAAAAATCAGAAAAACTTTGGGATACAGGGCTAGGCAAAGAGTTCAACTGGATAACAAAAGTAAGCTACAAAATAGGAAACTGGTAAACTGGACTCATAAATTAAAATCTGCAAAAGATCAGTCATGAACATGAAAAGATATGCCATAGACTAGGAGAAAATATTTGAAAACTACATGTCTGACAAAGGACTAGTATCTACAATACATAAAGAACTCTGAAAACTTAGTAAAAAATCTGATTAGAAACGGGCAAAAGACATGAACATCTAGTTCATCAAAGATGTGATATACAGATAACAAACACATGAAAAGATTTTCAACACCACTGCCATTAGGAAAATGCAAAATAAAACCATAATGAGTTATCACTACATACTTAGCAAATTGAGTAAAGTAAAATAGTGACAAATGCTGATGAGGATATGGATAACCTAGACCACTCATACACTGCTACAGGAAATGTAAAATAATACAGCTACTCTGGAAAACATTTAGGCAGTTTCTTACAAAGCTAAACATGCAACTAACTACCAAACAACCTAGCCATCATGGAGAAATAAAACCTTAAGTTCATAGAAAAACCCGTACCAGAATGTTTACAACAGTTGTACTTGTAATAGTCAATAATTAGAAACAACCCAGATATTCTGTAACAGATGGCTGAACAAACGGCAGCACATTCATACCATGAAATTTTACACAGTAATAAAAAGAACGACTGTTGACAAATGCAGTAACTTGGGATGGATTTTGAGGGAATTATGTTAAGTTATTAAAAGCAAAACCCAAAAGATCTTTAAGGGTAGGATTCCATTCACATCACATTACTGGAACAACACAATGGAGTACAAATTCAGGATGTGGGAGTGGAATGGGAATGGGTGGGTGGGTGTGGCTATAAAGGGCAAGCGGAGAGATTCTTATGGTGATGGAACTGTTTTGTATCTTCACGATATCAATACCAATACCCTGCTTGTGATATTATACTATAGTTTTGCAAGATGTTACCACTGGGGGTCACTGAGTAAAAGGTATGTAGGATCTCTCTGTATCATTTCTTACAATTGCATGTAAATCTACAATTATTTCAAAAACAGGAATTTTTTAAAGCATTGCTGCATATGTATTTGTACTTGTCCAAAATTTTCTTTAGTACATTCCCACTAAAAAAATATTTCATTCATTTTAAATGATTTACTTCTGTATCATAGGGAGAAATTTCTAATCATTGAGGTAATGAAAAGTAAATGGACTTCTGTAGGTAAAAGTGTGTCCTCTCTATTAAACTATTAAAATAGAATATGTTTAAGGACATGGCTTCATTGCCCATAAAACATAATTAGGTGACCTACAAGGCAATGTTCGAACCAAATTCTATCACATATTTACCTTCATACAGGACATAAAGAAGCAAATTTGTTTTATTACAAATGGATTGATCAATAAGTATTTTACACAATAAAAGAATATTAGCGTATCAAATTATTTTCTAAAATACACTGATTTTGAGCTTGCTTATATTTTTTAAAGATTTATTTATGTGAGAGAGAGAGAGAGTGCGCACGCTCACTAGCGGGGTGAGGGGCAGAGGGAGAGAGAGAATCTCAAGCGGAGTTGAGAGCAGAGCCTGACACTTAACCAACTGAGCCATGCACGCACCCCTGATTTTGAGTTTACTTTTAAATCCACATTTATAGCTGACTATAACCTTGAACAGCTGTTGAATTCTATTATACAGATTTATATATATGTAATAAATATACAAGCATATGATAATAATTTAAAAATTTTTTAGAATACATAAATTACCTGCACACAGAACACTGCCGCTGAGGCTGAAGAGCAGTGAACATAACAATCATAGAATAGTTTCGAGGTGGTGCCTTTATAAATTTTCGGAATTTATCGCCATTCATTCGGAAGATTGAGCGCCTGGAACTCCATTCCATCAGTTGTTCTACTTTTTCAGCTAAAAGATTCTGCAATTAAACATAGGAATTTAAATTTACACAGAGTTAAAGTTCTTCACTTTGTATTTCATATAAACTGAATTACATGAGATTGTGTCTTAACCAAAACTAATTTCTGCTAAAAGTTCTTTTGGTAAGTGTATTCATTATTAATTGACTATACATGCATAAAATATTTCATTTTATTTTTCCTAATGATCATAAAGGTTTATAAAACAGATAACAAAAGCAAAACAGTCTACCACTTCCATAAAGATGAAATAGACATGCTTTTTCCTAATCCTCCCACTAAATACAACAAAAAACTCTGGCCATTATATAAAAAAACAAACAGAAGTAGGCTCTGAGAAAGGATGTCCAGTGTTAAAAAAAAAAAAAAAGAAGGAAACCCTACTTGCAACAACACAGATAAACACAGAGGATATTATGCTAAGTGAAATAAGCCAGTGACCTAAGGACAAATATGGCATGATTCCACTTGTATGAGCTATCAAAAATAGTCAAACTCATTAGAAGCAGAGATAAGAACGTTTGTTGTCAGGGGTTGGGGGGGGGATGGATAATTGTGGCTCAATGGATATAAAGTTTCGGTTATGCAGGATAAGTAAGTTCTAGAGATCCCCTATAATACAGTATCTATAGTTAAGAGTAGAGTACTGTGACCTTTAAAATACGTTAAAAAGGACAAATTTCATGTTAAGTGTTTGTACCACAACCTATACACACATGCAAAGAAAACAAGGAAATTTTTAAAGGTGATGTGTTTAGTACTTTGTGGTAATGGAATCACAGATGTGTACATATGTCAAACTCACTGATACATATATCAAATGTGTTCAATGTTTTGTATATCAATTATAACCCACAGCTTAAAAAAAAAAAAAAAAAAGGAGGAGGAGAAGGAGTGAGAAGGAGAGGCAGGCCTCTTACCCTGAGTTAGGGTAAACCTTGGTGAATTGCTCTGCACCTACTTGAGGAAGAGAAAAGATAAATCAAAAGAAATGAAAGAGAGGAGGGAGGAAGGGGCAGTAGCTTGGTCAAAGAGCAACATGCTTAATTAGTAGTGGGACGGAACATTCAGGTAAGTGCACAACGGCAGACTGACAGTATAAAAAAGAAGTATTATACCTAATTACTGGGATAATTGTTACTAAAAAAAACACAAAATTTTACATTAACAAAAAGGTATTCATTAAAATTCATTCTAATCTCAAAACAAATTCCTTGGATTTGATTATATTTGACTTTGGGCCTTTAATTCTGACAGCAAATATAATATGAATATATTTCCATACAAAACAATACTCTTGTTAAACTGAAAATTAAAACTTATTTTAGAAGATACTGCTCTGCTTCATCAATACACACAAAACAGCTAAAACCTAAGCAGAAGGACTTTTACTAACTTTTCTTGGTTTGAATTTTGAGAAATAAAGTGAGAGTATTTTCCATGTTAAGCATAATTTACTAGTGTTTGTCTTACTATTTTAAAATCTTCAATTGCTTACCCTAACACTCAGTGAGTTAATTCAGTATCTATAAATTCTTCTGAAATAATTTTAAAATAATAAAATATATACTACAAAAATAAAATATTTTATTTATAAGAAGGACTGTGACCCTCCATGTAGAGACAGAACCTCCAGACTGGAAATTGAGCAAGATAATAAACACTCATGAGGGCAGAAGGGAATTGGTCTAAAAAACAGCTACTTACCTGCAAGTTCCTAGGGTATTTTCATATACTTTTCTCAATAAATACAAACACACACTTTCCTTTTAAACTCTATATTTCTAAAGTAATCTTACTCTATTTGTTCTTGTTTTTAAAAAAGTCACATCATTACGTCAATATGTATCTTTCAAGGCATTAAATAACTGTGAAAGCCAGAGGATTTTGCTCTACTTCTACTTTTTGAGTTATCAAGGAAGCAAGCCAGTTTCATGGATGCTGGCAAAAACAAGAATCCTGAGTCAGAAATAAGACTTTTTATCTCTAACAAGGTTTTCTTCTAGCTTTACTTATATTATTGTATAATTAATCAATCAAGTATAAGTAACCAAGTATAACTGACCCAACTCTAAGATATTTAAATTTCATAACATGATGATTGGATATACATAAACATTGTGAAAGGGTTCCCTCCATCTAGTTAATTATCACATCCATCACCTCACATCAAATACCTTTTTGTCTTTCTTTTGTGTGTGTGTTGTGTATGTGAGAACACTTAAATTGTACTCTCAGAAAATTTCAACTACACAATACAGTGTTATTAACTATAGTCACCATGTTATACATTAGATCCTCAGACCTTATTCATCTTACGTCTGAAAGTCTGTACCTTCTTACCAACCTTTCCTTGCCGCCCTCCCCAACCCCTGTATGTGCCCCAGCCCCCGGCAACCACTTTTCTACTATTTGATTCCATTATTTAGAATTCTTTTTTAAATTCAACATATAAATGATTCCATTTTAAACATACACACATCACATTTTTTTATTATGTTATGTTAATCACCATACATCATTAGTTTTTGATATAGTGTTCCATGATTCATTGTTTACGTATAACACCCAGTGCTCCATGCAGAACGTGCCCTCTTTAATATCCATCACCAGGGAGGGCGGAGCAAGATGGCGGAGGAGTAGGAAACCTGGATTTTGTCTCCTCTCAGGAATTCAGCTGGATAGGGATCAAACCATTCTGAACACCTACAAACTCAACAGGAGATCGAAGAAAAGAAGAGCAACAACTCTCTCATCAGAAAAGCGACCACTTTCTGAAAGGTAGGACGTACGGAGAAGTGAATCCGAGGCGATATTCGGGAGGACAGACGGCGGGGGAGGGGCCTCCGTCGGCCGCTTCTGGCAAGTGATAGAACCACGGAGCACAAAATCGGAACTTTTAAAAGTCTGCTCCACTGAGGGACGTCACTCTGGTGGCTAAGCGGGGGGGTGGAACCCTCCGGGACAGTGTGGTCTCAGGACCCACGGGTCACAGAAAGACCGGGGGTGCCTGAGTGCAGCAGAGCTCCCAGGTATCGGAGCAGGGAAGCCGGCTGCAGAGGCGGAGCCCAGGCGCGGGCTCTCAGCTCGGGGTTGCCACAAACCGTGATCCGCGGCACAGTCGGGCCACTGCTCCTCCAGCAGGGACCCAACAAGCGGAAGATCCGGGGAGACTCACCTTCCTCCCCCGGGAGGAGCCGCGTGGGAGTGCACCGCAGGGATCTGCTGGGTTTGGAGACTCCACAACGTCTCGGGTGCCAGAGATAGAAACGCGCGGTCACAGGCCGGGTGAGCACGGAGTGCGGCCGGAGACCGGGGAGATGGGAGTGACTGACGGCTTTTCTCTGGGGGCTCACTGAGGAGCGGGGCCCGAGTTCTTGGCTCCTCCAGGGCGGAGATTGAGAGGCCGCCATTTTCACTCTCCGCCTCCAAAGCTGTACGGAAAGCTCGCAGGGAACAAAAGCTCCAGAGAGCAAACCCAAGCAGATTACTTAGCCGGGAGCGGGCAAGGGCGGGGCAATTCCGCCTCCGGCAGAGACATTTGGAAACCACGGCAACAGGCCCCTCCCCAGAAGATCAGCGAGAACAGCCAGCCAAGACCAAGTTTACCGATCAATGAGAACAGCAGAACTCCAGCGCTAGGGGAATACTGCACATAGAATGCATGGCTTTTTTTACCATGATTCTATAGTCTTTCAAAGTTAATTTTTAACTGTCTTTTTTTTTCTTTTTTTCTTTTTTTTTTGGATTTTTCTTCTTCCCTTTTTCAACCAACACCTTATCAATCCCTTTTTTTAAAAAAAAAATTATTATATTTCATTTTTAGAGGCATATTCTATCCCTTCATAGTAGTTACCTGTATCTTTGGCATATATATATATAAGTTGTTCTCTCTTTAAAATTTTGAGATACTCTCTTCTAACAGATTAAAATATACCCTAAATCTCTAGTATATGGTGTTTTCTATTCCCCTGCCTGATCACATTCTCTCCCTTTTTTTTTCTTTTTTTTTTTAAATCCTCTTCTTTCTTTATTCAAACAACTTCTTATCAATTCGTTTTATAAAATTTTTTATAATTTCCATCTTTACAGTCAGATTCCATCCCTTCATCATATCAACCCTTATTTTTGTACATATATAAGTTTTTCTTTCTTTAAAATTTTGGGAGGCACTTTCTTCTAAAAGACCAAAATAGGGCGCCTGGGTGGCTCAGTCGGTTGAGCGACTGCCTTCGGCTCACGTCATGATCCCAGGGTCCTGGGATCGAGTCCCACATCGGGCTCCCTGCTCTGCGGGGAGCCTGCTTCTCCCTCTCCCACTCCCCCTGCTTGTGTTCCCTCTCTCACTGTGTCTCTCTGTCAAATAAATAAATAAAATATTTTAAAAATAAAAATAAAATAAAAAAGAAAGAAATAAAAGACCAAAATACACCCCAAATCTAGTGTGTGGCACTGATCTATATACCAGCCTGATCATATTTGATCACATTCTTGTTTTTTTGTTGTTGTTGTTTTCTTTTGTTTGTTTTTATCTTTATCTTTTTCTTTTTCTTTTTTTTTCTTTCTCTTTTTTTCTCTCTTTCCATTTCTTTTTCCACTGCTTCAGGTCTTTTCTGATTTGTTTAGAGTATATTTTCTGGGGACATTGTTACTCTGCTAG
The DNA here is from genome assembly GCF_002201575.2 of Neomonachus schauinslandi. Classification (NCBI taxonomy): domain Eukaryota; kingdom Metazoa; phylum Chordata; class Mammalia; order Carnivora; family Phocidae; genus Neomonachus; species Neomonachus schauinslandi. The sequence continues at coordinate 22,949,355 of NC_058404.1, forward strand.
CATTTTGTTCTCTCATTAATCTATTCTCCTCTGCACAAAATGACAACCGGAAAAAATCACCTCAACAAAAAGAACAAGAGGTAGTACCGACTGCCAGGGACCTACTCAATACAGACATTAGTACGATGTCAGATCTAGAATTCAGAATCATCACTTTAAAGATACTAGCTGGGCTTGAAAAAAATATGGAAGTTATTAGAGAAACCCTTTCTGGAGAAGTAAAAGAACTAAAATCTAACCAAGTAGAAATCAAAAAGGCTATTAATGAGGTGCAATCAAAAATGGGGGCGCTAACTGCTAGGATAAATGAGGCAGAAGAGAGAATCAGTAATATAGAAGATGAAATGATGGAAAATAAAGAAGCTGAGAAAAAGAGAGATAAACAACTACTGGATCACGAGGGCAGAATTCGAGAGATAAGCGATACCATAACGAAACAACATTAGAATAATTGGGATCCCAGAAGAAGAAGAAAGAGAGAGAGGGGCAGAAGGTATAATGGAGCAAATTATAGCAGAGAACTTCCCTAATTTGGGGAAGGAAACAGGCATCAAAATCCAGGAAGCACAGAGAACCCCTCTCAAAATCAATAAAAATAGGTCAACACCCTGACATTTAATAGTAAAACTTTCGAGTCTCACAGACAAAGAGAAAATCCTGAGAGCAGCTCGGGAGAAGAGATATGTAACCTACAATGGTAGAAACATTAGATTGGCAACAGACCTATCCACAGAGACCTGGCAGGCCAGAAAGGACTGGCAGGATATATTCAGAGCACTAAATGAGAAAAATATGCAGCCAAGAATACTCTATCCAGCTAGGCTGTCATTGAAAATTGAAGGAGAGATAAAAAGCTTCCAGGACAAACAAAAACTAAAGGAATGTGCAAACACAAAACCAGCCCTACAGGAAATCTTGAAAGGGGTCCTCTAAGCAAAGGAGACCCTAAAAGCAACATAGACCAGAAAGGAACAGACAATATACGGTAACAGTCACCTTACAGGCAATACAATGGCACTAAATTCCTATCTTTCAATAGTTACCCTGAATGTAAATGGGCTAAATGCCCCAATCAAAAGACACAGGCTATCAGACTGGATTAAAAAACAAGGCCCATCGATATGCTGTCTGCAAGAGACTCATTTTAGAACCAAAGACAGCCCCAGACTGAAAGTGAGGGGGTGGAAAACCATTTACCATGCTAATGGACACCAAAAGAAAGCTGGGGTGGCAATCCTTATATCAGACAAATTAGATTTTAAACCAAAGACTGTAATAAGAGACGAGGAAGGACATTATATCCTACTTAAAGGATCTATCCAACAAGAAGATCTAACAATTGTAAATATCTATGCCCCTAACATGGGAGCAATCAATTATATAAGGCAATTAATAACAAAAGCAAAGAAACACATCGACAACAATACAATAATAGTGGGGGAGTTTAACACCCCCCTCACTGAAATGGACAGATCGTCTAAGCAAAAGATCAACAAGGAAATAAAGACTTTAAATGACACATTGGACCAGGGCGCCTGGGTGGCTCAGTCGGTTAAGCGGCTGCCTTCGGCTCAGGTCATGATCCTGGAATCCCGGGATCAAGTCCCGCATCGGGCTCCCTGCTCGGCGGGGAGTCTGCTTCTCCCTCTGACCCTATCCCCTCTCATGTGTTCTCTCTCTCTCATTCTCTCTCTCTCAAATAAATAAATAAATAATCTTAAAAAAAAAAAATGACACACTGGACCAAATGGACTTCACAGACATATTCAGAACATTCCATCCCAAAGCAATGAATACACATTCTTCTCTAGTCCCCATGGAACATTCTCCAGAATAGATCACATCCTAGGTCATAAATCAGGTCTCAACCGGTACCAAAAGATTGGGATCATTCCCTGCCTATTTTCAGACCACAATGCTTTGAAACTAGAACTCAATCACAAGAGGAAAGTCAGAAAGAACTCAAATACATGGAGGCTAAAGAGCATCCTACTGAAGAATGAATGGGTCAACCAGGAAATTAAAGAAGAATTAAAAAAAATACATGGAAACCAATGAAAATGAAAACACAACTATCCAAAATCTCTGGGATGCAGAAAAGGCAGTCCTAAGAGGAAAGTATATAGCAATACAAGCCTTTCTCAAGAAACAAGAAAGGTCTCAAGTACACAACCTAACCTTCCACCTAGAGCTGGAGAAAGAACAGCAAATAAAGCCTAAACCCAGCAGGAGAAGAGAAATCATAAAGATCAGAGCAGAAATCAATGAAATAGAAACTAAAAGAACAGTAGAACAGATCAACGAAACTAGGAGCTGGTTCTTTGAAAGAATTAACAAGATTGATAAACCCCTGGCCAGACTTATCAAAAAGAGAAGAGAAATGACCCAAATCAACAAAATCATGAACGAAAGAGGAGAGATCACAACCAACACCAAAGAAATACAAACAATTATAAGAACATATTATGAGCAACTCTATGCCAGCAAATTCGATAACCTGGAAGAAATGGATGCATTCCTAGAGACATATCAACTACCAAAACTGAACCAGGAAGAAATAGAAAACCTGAACAGACCTATAACCACTAAGGAAATTGAAGCAGTCATCAAAAATCTCCCGAAAAACAAAAGCCCAGGGCCAGATGGCTTCCCAGGGGAATTCTACCAAACATTTCAAGAAGAATTAATACCTATTCTTCTGAAACTGTTCCAAAAAATAGAAATGGAAGGAAAACTTCCAAACTCATTTTATGAGGCCACCATTACCTTGATCCCAAAACCGGACAAAGACCCCATCAAAAAGGAGAATTACAGACCAATATCCCTGATGAACATGGATGCAAAAATTCTCACCAAAATACTAGCCAATAGGATCCAAAAGTACATTAGAAGGATTACTCACCACGACCAAGTGGGATTTATCCCTGGGCTGCAAGGTTGGTTCAACATCCGCAAATCAATCAATGTGATACAATACATTAACAAAAGAAAGAACAAGAATCATATGATCCTCTCAATAGATGCAGAAAAAGGTTTTGACAAAGTACAGCATCCTTTCTTGATCAAAACCCTTCAGAGTATAGGCATAGAGGGTACATACCTCAATATCATAAAAGCCATCTATGAAAAACCTACAGTGAATATCATTCTCAATGGGGAAAAACTGAGAGCCTCCCCCCTAAGGTCAGGAACGCAGCAGGGATGTCCACTATCACCACTGCTATTCAACATAGTATTGGAAGTCCTAGCCACAGCAATCAGACAACAAAAAGAAATCAAAGGCATCCAAATTGGCAAAGAAGAAGTCAAACTCTCACTCTTTGCAGATGATAGGATACTTTATGTGGAAAACCCAAAAGACTCCACCCCAAAACTGCTAGAACTCATACAGGAATTCAGTCAAGTGGCAGGATATAAAATCAATGCACAGAAGTCAGTGGCATTCCTATACACCAACAACAAGACAGGAGAAAGAGAAATTAAGGAGTCGATCCCATTTACAATTGCACCCAAAACCATAAGATACCTAGGAATAAATCTAACCAAAGAGACAAAGGATCTGTACTCAGAAAACTATAAAATACTCATGAAAGAAATTGAGGAAGACACAAAGAAATGGAAAAACGTTCCATGCTCATGGATTGGAAGAACAAATATTGTGAAGATGTCAATGCTACCTAGAGCAATCTACACATTCAATGCAATCCCCATCAAAATACCATCCACTTTTTTCAAAGAAATGGAACAAATAATCCTAAAATTTGTATGGAACCAGAAAAGACCCTGCATAGCCAGAGGAATATTGAAAAAGAAAAGCAAAGCTGGCGGCATCACAATTCCGGACTTCCAGCTCTATTACAAAGCTGTCATCATCAAGACAGCATGGTACTGGCACAAAAACAGACACACAGATCAATGGAACATAATAGAGAGCCCAGAAATGGACCCTCAACTCTATGGTCAACTCATCTTTGACAAAGCAGGAAAGAATGTCCAATGGAAAAAAGACAGTCTCTTCAACAAATGGTGTTGGGAAAATTGGACAGCCACATGCAGAAGAATGAAACTGGACCATTCCCTTACACCACACACAAAAATAGACTCCAAATGGTTGAAAGACCTCAGTGTGAGACAGGAGTCCATCAAAATCCTAAAGGAGAACACAGGCAGCAACCTCTTCGACCTCAGCCGCAGCAACTTCTTCCTAGAAACATCACCAAAGGCAAGGGAAGCAAGGGCAAAAATGAACTATTGGGACTTCATCAAGATAAAAAGCTTTTGCAAAGCAAAGGAAACAGTCAACAAAACCAAAAGACAACTGACAGAATGGGAGAAGATATTTGCAAATGACATATCAAATAAAGGGCTAGTATCCAAAATCTATAAAGAACTCATCAAATTCAACACCCAAAGAACAAAGAATCCAATCAAGAAATGGGCAGAAGACATGAACAGACATTTTTCCAAAGAAGACATCCAAATGGCCAACAGACACATGAAAAAGTGCTCAATATCGCTCGGCATCAGGGAAATCCAAATCAAAACCTCAATGAGGTACCACCTCACACCAGTCAGAATGGCTAAAATTAACAAGTCAGGAAACGACAGATGTTGGCGGGGATGCGGAGAAAGGGGAACCCTCCTACACTGTTGGTGGGAATGCAAGCTGGTGCAGCCACTCTGGAAAACAGTATGGAGGTTCCTCAAAAAGTTGAAAATAGAGCTACCCTATGATCCAGCAATTGCACTACTGGGTATTTACCCCAAAGATACAAAAGTAGGGATCCGAAAGGGTACGTGCACCCTGATGTTTATAGCAGCAATGTCCACAATAGCCAAACTGTGGAAAGAGCCAAGATGTCCATCGACAGATGAATGGATAAAGAAGAGGTGGTATATATATACACTGGAATATTATGCAGCCCTCAAAAGGAATGAGATCTTGCCATTTGCAATGACGTGGATGGAACTGGAGGGTATTATGTTGAGTGAAATAAGTCAAACAGAGAAAGACATGTATCATATGATCTCACTGATATGAGGGATTCTTAATTGCAGGAAACAAACTGAGGGTTGCTGGAGTGGGGGGTGGGGTGGGAGGGATGGGGTGACTGGGTGATAGACACTGGGGAGGGTATGTGCTATGGTGAGTGCTGTGAATTGTGTGAGACTGTTAAATCACAGATCTGTACCTCTGAAACAAATAATGCAATATATGTTAAGAAAAAAAAAAGAAGAAGAAGAAGGTAGCGGGAGGGGAAGAATGAAGCGGGGGAAATCGGAGGGGTAGACGAACCATGAGAGACGATGGACTCTGAAAAACAAACTGAGGGTTCTAGAGGGGAGGGGGGTGGGAGGATGGGTTAGTCTGGTGGTGGGTATTGAGGAGGGCGCATTCTGCATGGAGCACTGGGTGTTATGCACAAACAATGAATCATGGAACACTTCATCTAAAACTAATGATGTAATGTATGGGGATTAACATAAGAATAAAAAAATAAAAAAATAAAAGAAAATAAATAAAAGAAAAAAAAATATCCATCACCCGGCTAACCCATCCCCCCACCCCCTCCCCTCTAGAACCCTCTGTTTTTCAGAGTCCATAGTCTCTCATGGTTCGTCTCCCCCTCTGATTCCCCCCCTTCATTCTTGCCCTCCTGCTATCTTCTTCTTTTTTTTTTTTTTTTAAACATATAATGTATTATTTGTTTCAGAGGTACAGGTCTGTGATTCAACAGTCTTACACAATTCACAGCGCTCACCATAGCACATACCCTCCCCAATGTCTATCATCCAGCCATCCCAGGTGGGTGGGAGGGATGGGGTGGCTGGGTGACACACATCACATTTTCTTAATCCATTCTTATGATACAACAGGCACCATGAGCTCCATGTTGTCACCCAAGTCCCAAGGGGCTGGAGTGGAATTGCCCAGATAGATGGTCCTCAAGCAAGCAGTTTATGCCACAGCTGAAGAACTCAAAAGTTATAAAAATCCAACCTTTTAAAGGTACTGCTAGCAAACTTGTCCAACTTCTGCTCTAGAGGGACAACTTATCTTTATTATCCTCAACAGGAAATAAATCTGTCCTGAGACTTAGAAGGATATCTAAATTAAAGTCTAAATTCACTATCTTTCAAGGCTGTTCGTACAATATCCTTGAAGAAAATAGTCCAGATAATACCCGTGTTCAGACATGCACAAACATGAAAGATCCACGGAGATCTGTCACCCAAAAATATCAATCAATACATTCTTTAAATCACATAATTTGAAAACATAATTTGAAAAAAAAAAAAGGACCAAGTCAAACACTTAACAAAGTTGTCTGCTGACCTTTCAGGAGTTAAAAACCTAGTTCTGCTACACATGCCTAAAAGAGAGTATGGAAATAAATTTCAACTTGTCAAGAATAACTATCCTCTGAATGGTGGATATAGGTGGCTGACCTGATCTCACAATTGGATTCTGTCACAACACCACAATTAACTAAGAAAAACTAATCCATATATCCTAAAATATCTCCTATCAGGATCATACAGTTTAAAAAAAAATTTCAAGGCTTCCAGACTTGACACGCCACATCTAGCACTGACTTTGAGACTCTACAACTAGACAACCACTGTGCTACAGGTTTTAGCTACATAGTCACGCTTAGTATCAATGTCAAAATATAACTTTTACACAATCATGCCTTGAATAAGGTAAAATTCCAATTATATGTAGTTTTCCCACTGCAAATTATCTGGAAATTTTTTTTTATTATGTTAGTCACCATATAGTACTTATTCGTTTTTGATGTAGTGTTCCATGATTCATTGTTTGCGTATAACACCCAGTGCTCCATGCAGAGCGTGCCCTCTTTAATACCCATCACCGGGCCAATCCATCCCCCTACCCCTCTCCTCTCTGAAACCCTCAGTCTGTTTCCCGGAGTCCATAGTCTCTCATGGCTCGTCTCCTCCTCCAATTTCTCCCCCTTCATTCTTCCCTTCCTTCTCCTAATGTCCTCCGTGCTATTCCTTATGTTCCACATATGAGTGAAAATATTTTTTAAAAAAGAAAATACCCATCAGTCCCACCAGTGTGCATCAGCCTGACAGACTACAGTTGACCCTTGAACAGTACAGGTTTTAAACTGCATGTGTCCACTTATAAATAGGATTTTTTTCAATAAATATATGGGAAATTTTTTGGAGATATGAGACAATTTGGAATACTTGCAAAATGAGTGGCTTAGAAATACTGAAAAAAAATTAAGAAAAAAGTTATGTATTATTGTGAAAATACAGTATAGAATACAAACAACACACAAAATAAGTGTTACTTGACCTTTGTTGACTGGCAGCCTTACCTATGACATCAGTAGTCAAAATTAACACATACTTTGTATGCTGTTTGTATTTTATACAGTAGTTAGACTCAGAAGTTGTACTTGGATTTTCAGCTGTGGGGGGGGTCGGCACCCCTAACTCTTGTGTTGTTCAGGGCTCAACCGTATCGGGATTTTTGTTCTTACCGTGCTTAAAAGCATGGTATTGGTTTGAAATGCTAATGCTACCTGCTATGTACTCATGTATTTGGGTGAGTTTCACTACACCTTCACCAGATTAGGGTGTTCGTTCTCACTCATAACCTCTCTCAATAACTAAAATGGTTTCTCATTGTTTTAATCTGCACTGTTATTTTCTGGCAAAATGGAACAATCTTCCCCAATTCTACATATCAGTTCTACGTCTTTTACTAGTTATCTCATGTCCTTTATCTTTCATCTACTCACAAATGTAACTTATTAGAAGAGGTTTAGATATATGTAATAAAACCCTTTCTATAATAACAAATTAAAATAGCACTAGAATTAGATTTTATCACTTCTAAATTATCTTCTTTTTGCTTACAGGGTAAACAGAGACAATAAGAAAAATAATGTTTTAAAAATATCTATTTGATTATATCTTGTGAATTACTTTTGTTTAAAAAGTCTCAATTTATTATATGAAAAATCTCAATTCTTTAAAATCTGAAAAAACAAATCCATATTCTGGAGCCACAATGAATAACAAATGATGGTGCCATTAAGAAGTCTCCCTCCTGTTCTAATATCCTAACTGCTTTATTAATCAAACAAGTTTCTCTCTTAATGTGATTATTCAAACCAAACAGCAGTAAAATCCACTGGTAAAATTTTCCTATGCACTCTAAGTACCAAACCACTTTTAATATATTCTTCCAAAATGTTAAGCATGAGGGATGACTGAAGTATTCTCTCTCATGACTGTGATGATAGAACCACAACTATGCATTTGTCAAAACTCAAAGAAATATATGACATAAAAATGAATTTTAAGTAATTATTTTTAAAAATTCAACCAGGGGGGAGGAGATTGCAAAATGAAATGTAAACCTTAAAAAATTAAGATAACTGTATTATAAATCAAGAATATACACATAACTTTGGAAAAGAGTATTTGATTGGGTGTATACACACACACATATACACATATATACACACATATAGACATAAAAATAGAGATACATATATATTTATAGGTAGATACAGATAAAACTATGAACCTGTATGAATGCATGGATTAGTATACATATATTTCCAGCTCTATCCAATGAGAAGGTTGGGGAGCAATGACATCCCAATACAATGAGCACACATGGCACCAAGATCTTTGTTTCTAAAGATCATTCTCCGATAAAGAGACCCAGGCTTTCTTAGAGTAGCAGCTGATTAAAAGTCTGAGACAGAGAAAAACAACATGAGACCAGATTATCTCATAGTACCAGAGAGTAAAGAAGTGCTCAAGAAAGGCATGTCAAAGGGCACAGGAACCAACTGGAAAAAGCTCCCAATAACCAAAGCTGAAAAATGTAAGCAACAAGAAAAATGATAATAGTATTGAATTCTAAATCACATAATAAAAAAAAGTCCATGAGTCCATACTTACATATATAAATAACTTAATGAATAAACAAACAGGAGAAAGGGACTGCTCTTCCTCAGAGAAGAATTCCAAATAATAAAGGAGAGGTAGCAGGGGTAATAGAAATACCACAATTAGTAATATACACTAATGGGTTCTAAGCTTAATAGGTAAAATTTTGAGGAGAAACATAATATTTGCATAGTCTCGAAGTACCTGCCCAAAGATGTTTAGTAATTATCAATAGAAAAATAGTACTGTGATAATAGAGAAACCTAGCGGACACCTCATCCAAGTAATCAGTGTTAACAGTATCAGTAATAAGGCTTATCAACATCATGTATTCCTTGATACAATCTACTGACAAGAACGTATCACTTCTGTGGCATTCTTGCCAAAAACACATAACCTCAATCTAATCATGAAAAAACATCACAGAAGCCCACATTAGTAACGTTCTACAAAATAACTGACTACTACTCTTCAAAGGTATCAAGTTCATGAAAGATAAGGAAAGACAGAGAACTGTCATAGACTGGAAAAGACTAAACAGACATGACAACTAAAGAGGATGTGGAACTCTGGAATGGATCCTAGAACAAGAAAGTGACATTAGTCAAACAACTAGTGACATTTAAATGTCTATAGGTGGGTTAATAATACTGAGCCAATGTTAACATCTTATTTTTGAAACTGAAAATATTGTTAACCCTGGGAGACACTGAGTGAAAGGCATATGGGACCACCACACAACTTCTGAAACTTTTCTGTAAGTTTAAAATTACCGCTGACCCTTGAAAGACCCTGGGCTTAGTGGCCCTGACCCCCCACACAGCCAAAAATCCACCAGTAACTTCTAACTCCCCAAATAGAATACTATTAGTAGTCGACTACTACTACTACTACTACTAATAGACTATGTTGACCGGAAGCCTTATTGATACCATAAAGTCTATTAATAAATATTCTGTATGTTATATATATTATACACTGTATCCTTATAACCAAGTAGCTAGAGAAAGAATGTTAAGAAAATCATAAAAAGGAGGAAATATATTTACAGTACTGTAAAAAATCCGCATATAACTGGACCTGCACAGTTCAAACTCATGTTGTTCAAAGGTAAACTATATTTCAAAATAAAAAAGGAAAAGCATAAATACAAGATATAAAAATACATTATATCCCTAAATTTTTTAATGCACACTGGTTTCACCTCTTGCTCAGTCTATGTTGGAATGAAAACCTCTGCTCTCCAAGTTCAGAGAGAGAAAATTACAGGCTAGTGTTGCTTTACCCTAGCCCATTTTCAAAATGAATAATTATTTAAATTTTTGGAAATATTATGATCAGGATCATGAAGGTGTGAAGAAAAGAAAACAATCAGGCAAAACTCTCAGATCAACAGATTTTGATAGACTTTGCTGGGAAATCCTCAAGATGATACGTGAAGCACACAATGAAAAACTGAAGCACAGCTCCAAAAGTGCACATATTTATACATGTGAGTCATTCTCTAATTCAAAAAAATATTTACTGAGTATCTCCTATGTGCCAAGCACAGAATTAGGACCTGAGAATGTAAGAGTAAAATATGATAAAGTCACTGACTTTATAGAGTGATGTTTCTTAAATTTTAATAGTGTGCTGATCCCTTTTTAAAGAAAAGAAATTCTTGCAGCACCTGATCCCAGGTGTCTTAATTATTTTTACTATATTATTCCAATATGTAGACATATAATAGGTATAAACTTTGGCTTCTATATTTAGATGTGTAACTTTTTTTGATACAGACATGAACTTTTTAAGTTTTTTATTTTAATTACAGTATCGTTAACAGTGTTATATTAGTTTCAGGTGTACAATATAGCGATTCAACCATTCCATACATACATTACACAGTGCTCATCAAGTGTACTCCGCCGGTAACCATCACTTTGTTCTCCACAGTTAAGAGTCTGTTTCTTGGTTTGTCTCTTTTTTCCTTTGCTCATTTGTTTTGTTTTTTAAAGTCCGCACATGAGTGAAATCATATGGTATCTGTCTTTCCCTGATGGGCTCACTTAGCCTAGCATTATACTCTCTAAATACATCTATGTTTTGCAAATGGCAAGATTTCATTCGTTTTATGGCTGAATGATATTCCACTGCATAGATATACCACTTCTTCTTTATCCATTAATCAATCAATGGGCACTTGGGTTGCTTCCATAATTTGGCTATTATAAATAATGCTGCAATAAACATAGGAATGCATGTATCTCTTCGAATTAGTGTTTTTGTATATTGGGGGTAAATACCCAGTAATGCAATTACTGGATCATAGGGTAGTTCTATTTTTAACTTTCTGAAGAATTTCCATACTGTTTCCCACAGCAACTGCACCAGTTTGCATTCCCACCAACAGTGCATGATGGTTCTTTTTTCTCCAAATCTTTGCCAATACTTCTGCAAAGCAAAGGAAACAATCAACAAAACTAAAAGGCAACCTACTGAATGGAAGAAGATATTTGCTTAAGGACTGAGCCACTCAGGCACCCCTGGAAGAAGATATCTGCAAGTGACATAATGGATAAAGCGTTAGTATCCAAAACATACAAAGAACTGATACAACTCAAAACCCAAAAAAACAAATAATTCAATTTTAAAATGGGCAGAAGACAGGAGCAGATATTTCTCCAAAGAAGGCATACAGATAGCCAAAAGACACATGAAAAAGATGTTCAACAACACTCATCATCAGGGAAACGCAAATCAAAACTACAATGAGATATCATCTCCCACCTGTCAGAATGACTTAAAAACACAAGAAACAAGTGTTGGCAAGGATGCAGATGCACAACTTTTATTTAACTAAAACAAAACAAATTTAAAACTATATACAAAGGTAATGTCAAAACTTATTAATAAAATCAAACATCAATATGGCAAATGATGATGTTTAGTGCAGCCTAAAATGACACTGACAGCACTGTTAATGAAGGTATATGTTCTTTATACTGGTTGTGTAATGATTTTTTTTTTTTTTTTTTTTTGCTATTTGGTGAGATAATTGTGCTATAAAAGAAAACAGAGGCAAACTCATAAAAGCCTTAAATGATTAAAGGCTAAGCCAAGACGTGGAAACAAACCAAGTGTCCCTCGACAGATGAATGGATAAAGAAAATGTGAAATACACCCACACACAAAATGTAGATCATTCAGCCTTTAAAAAGAAGGAAATCTAGCCATTTACAACAATGTGAATGAACCTGAAGGACATTAAGCAGAATGAAGTAAGCCAGATACAGAAAGACAAGTATCACATAATGTCACTTACATGTGGAATCTAAAAAAAAAAAAAAAAATTAGAAGGAAAAAAGTCATACAGTAACATAAAGTAGAATGGTGGTTACCAAGAAGCTGGGGGGGGGAGGGTGAGGGTAGATATTGATCACAGGGTACAAACTTTCAGTTATAAGTTCTGGAAACTAAATAAACAGCATGGTGACTAATAATAATAATAATAATAATGTATTATATACTTGAAATTTGCTAAGAGAGCGATCTCAAGTACAATTAACATTAGAACAAGGGTTTGAACTGGGTGGGTCCACTTATATGTGGGTTTTAATTTTTTTTGTTTATTTTAAGAGTTAATAGCAAAAGCCACAAGTTATTTATTTATAACCTCCTACCCCAGTCACCACAGGACCAAATCAAAGGCAACCGGTGCAGAGGTGGCACCTAATGCCTTCTGAGTACCTGGGAGGCCTGCAGAGACCTTTCGTAGCCGGAAGGGCAGGACCAGGCAGGGCTAAGGTCACAGTAGAAGGAGTGGTCTGGGGGGGGGCGGTGCCCCAGGCCTGTGGGAAGCAGGCTGGGCTGAAGAAGGGGGCAAGTATGGCTCCACGCCCCACCAAGAGCCCTGTCCCCCAAGTCCTCCGCTTCAGAGGCGGCCCCCTAGCCTTAGGGCCTGCCCTTCCCGGACAGGGCAAGACACGTGGCTGCCGAGGCACCACAGCCTGACAGCCTCTGTGGGCCAGCGCACTCTCATGCGGCCACACATGCCGACGGCCACCGGGTGGTGGTGAATCTCCAGGCAGATGGGCAGCTGTATTGTGCCTCCAGGCTGTTACTGCCCTCAGGCCCACCCAGCAGCTGATGCCTTTGAGCTGAGGCCAGCAGACTAGGGAAACACTGCCACTAGATACAGTGCTATAAATTATTTTCTCTTCCTTACGACCTTCTTAATAATTTTCTTTTCTCTGGCTTGCTTTCTTGTAAGAATACAGTATATAATACATATGACATACAAAATAAGGGTTAATTTTCTTTTTATGTTATCAGTAAGGCTTCTGGTCAACACTAGATTATTAGTAGTTAAGTTTGGGGGAGTCAAAAGTTATAGTAGATTTTCGACTGCATAGGAGTGGGCGCCCTTAACCCCAGAGTTGTTCAAGGGTCAAGTGTATCCTCACCACAATAAAAGAAATGGTAACTACGGGAGATGACAGATATGTTAATTAGTTTGTGGTAATCATTTCACAGTGTATGTATCAAAACATCATGTTGTACACCTTAAATATAAGTAATTTTTGCCAAAAATATTTAAGTTAAAAAGTTAAAAGCTAAGGATTTTTGTTTTGGAAAGATTCCTCAAGCTGCAAGGCTGAGAACCGAACAGAAGAGGGAAGAGTCAGCTGAGAGGCAGAAGTCAGCTTAAAATGATAAGCACATAGAGCAGAGCAGAAGCAGTACACAGGGAGAAGTAAGAGATGAGAGAAATGTAGGCAATCGAATCAACAGGACTCGGTGATCATGAGGGGAAAAAAAAGTGAAGAGGGTGGAGGGTGAAGTCAAGAATGATACTAAAGTGGGGCGCCTGGGTGGCTCAGTCGTTAGGCGTCTGCCTTCGACTCAGGTCATGATCCCGGGGTCCTGGGATCGAGCCCCACGTCGGGCTCCCTGCTCCACGGGAAGCCTGCTTCTCCCTCTCCCACTCCCCCTGCTTGTGTTCCCTCTCTCGCTGTGTCTCTCTCTGTCAAATAAATAAATAAAATCTTTAAAAAAAAAAAAAGAATGATACTAAAGTTTCTGCTTTGAGCATGGAGGTAAACAATTTCCTCATTCACTAAGACAGGAAAGCACAAATAGAAGAGCAAGTTTGTAAGAAACTGAGTTCAGTTTTGGATGTTGATGACCCTCTATTTAAGGTCAGGGACTGTGTGTGGTCTGTGTGTTCACTCCTGAATTCTAGACACCTAAAAGAGCACCTAGCACATAGCATGCATCAATAAATATTTGCAGAATAAATCAACAAAATTATAGCATGCTAATAAAAGTATGTTGACTTTCATGTTCCAACTTCCCTGAAAGACACAAAAAGTAGAGAGAATTGGGGGGGGGGGGGGCTTCAGCGCCTACCCAGTGGACAGAAGAAAATCTACATGGCGCACAGAACCAAGATCACTATTGGCCCTAATCTCTATTTCACTAGTTTCACCTCCTACTGTTACCTCATCCTCTACCTATACCACCTCATATATCTTATAACTGCACTGGGAGTATCTAAGAACCAGTATTTTCCTTAATAAATTTTTCGCACAGTTCTAACATGAAGACTAAGTTGAGAAGCCACTGCTTTAATCAATCTTAGAAACATGGCACTTATTTTTACATCACCAGACTAGCACAGAATATGTACTTCACCCTTTTCCACTGCCAGTCCCTGGTGAATTTATCCTTGTCCTAAAGGGACAACTCAAATAAAACCACATTCAAGGATTCTTTCATAAAGCTCCTGAGGGACCTCAGTCCCTCCCCTTTGTAGAAACTAGCAGACCACCTACCACACGCATCGTCATGCTCTACCTGTATGCTGCCTCCCCTATTACCCTAGTTTAAATTTTATATGCAAATACATACCATTAATTATAAGCTTCTAAGATAGAAATTAGTCACTATTAAAAGGCAGTAAAGAATAAGACCTCTATTTTCTTTTTTTTTTTGAGTATTTCTAAACATTTCTATACACTAGGTTATTTACTTTTATTCCATTTTCTACCCATAAGAAGCAAAGAGATCAGTTTTTATATCTCCTACCTAAAACATCTTTTCCCTGTTTTAAAGCCAACAATCCAAAAGTCAGAGACACTTGAAATTAAAATATATACCTCTGTGGGGCGCCTGGGTGGTACAGTCAATTAAGCATCCGACTCTTAGTTCAGACTCAGGTCATGATCTCAGTGTCATGAAATCGAGTCCCGTGTCAGGCTCTAAGCTCAGTACCAAGTGTGCTTGAAATTCTCTCTCCCTCTCCCTCGCCCCCCACCCCCCGCATGCACGCTCTCTCTCTCCCACTCCTCTCTCTCTCTCTCTGAAATAAATAAATCTTAAAAAAAATAAAATATATACCTTTCATTTATTTCTGAGTGGTCTCATCTGTGCACACAAGGAAACACTAAAGGCATACAAGTAACTATGTTAACTATATAAATGACGTTTATAAACGAAGGAAAAAATAAAACCTACATAAGCTAAATTAAGATTTTTTACTTCCCACCTCACTAATGTCAATATATCATCACTGATAAAGACACAGACAATGACATTTAACCACATTCATTACAGAAAACAATTAATTTATTTTTAAAATGTACCATCATCATCTGTACCATAATATATAAGGCTCCAAATCAATGGGAAAGAACAAATATTTAGTAAGTACTTCCAATGTATCAGGCACCATACTAGGCATGCCCCATTTTACAATGTGTCAGGTGCCATACCAAAAACCCCACTCTATAGAGAAAAAATTCAGGTTCAGAGAATCTAAATTACTTACTTGAGATCAAATTAATAAGTAGTTAAAAGGGATTCAAACTTGGCTTCTCTATCATTAATGCCTGTGCTGTTTTCTCTATGTAATGAGATGTGTGTGTACGTATGTTATACAGATACACATATGTATGTATATTATATATATGTATTTTATATTATATGCATACACATATGCAATATATTTTTTAAATTGGAACTATTTAAACAAAATTAGACCTTTCTACCCAGTGAGAAAGTTTATTGTAAAAGTTCTTCTAATTTAATTCCCTGACTAAGCCTAGAAAGTAATTCTTTGTAAGCATGCATGATATATGGCAAGAACTAGGTCAGATAAACAATCTTAAAACAGCACAATTACATAAATGCCACTCAGAGAAAGGAAAATGTATAATACTTGCAGGTTATTCAAATTTGAGTTTGAATCCAGATCCACACCTCAAAGCATATATAAAATTTAATTCCAGATAGGATTTCAGACACAAATATGAAAGGCAAAACAAAATCTTTAGAACTAAATGTAAGTTAGAATCTTCGTGGTTTGGGGATATACAAAGACTTAAAAAGAAAGAAAAAAAGTGTTAACCATAAAAGAAAAACATTGATAAGCCGAACTTTATTAACTTCTGGAAGATATCATAAAGAGGGAAAAGGCGAGTGACAGATGGGAGAAGATATTGGCAATACACATATATGACAAAGACTTTGTAAGAAGACTGTATAAAGAACTCCTTACAATTCAGTAAGAAAAAGGCAGACTAGCTGATTTTTTAAAAAGCACAAAAAGATTTGAACAGGCACTTCCCAAGAAAAAATATCTGCAAACATTAGAAAAGGTGCTCGATATGATCATTCATCAAGTAAATGCAAACTAAAACCATAATGTGATAATACTATGTACCCACCAGAAAGGCTACAAGGGAAAAACAGACAATCCCTGAATGTCCTACATAGTTAAATGGAGTGTAAAATGGTACAACGGATTTGAAAATTATTTGACAGGATGTATTATGAACCAATAATTCCATTCCTAGATCAATATCTAATAGAAATGCATATAGGAATGCTCTTGAAAAGGCAAATATAGGGGCGCCTGGGTGGCTCAGCCGTTAAGCGTCTGCCTTCGGCTCAGGTCATGATCTCAGGGTCCTGGGATCGAGCCCCACATCGGGCTCCCTGCTCAGTGGGAAGCCTGCTTCTCCCTCTCCCACTCCCCCTGCTTGTGTTCCCTCTCTCGCTGTGTCTCTCTCTGTCAAATAAATAAATAAAATCTTTAAAAAAAAAAAAGGCAAATATATGCATATTCATAGCAGCATTATTCTTAAAAGTTCCAATGTGGATACAACTCAAAGCTCATCAACAGAATGGATTAATAAATTGTGGTATGTTCATGTAACACGTACTATACAGCAATAAGAATGACTAAACTACAACTACTTGAAGAACTTGGATGAATTTCACAAATCTAATGATGAGTAGAAAAGTATAGCCCCCACTATTCAAAAACAAAGGTAATCTATAAAAATAAAAGTCAAGACTGTCATTACCTTTGGGAATGGGGATGGGTAATAACTGAATGGCTAACTTCTGGGATTCTGGTAATGTCAGTTTCAAAAAAAAAAAAAATCACCAAACTATATAGTTGTAACTTATGTATTTTTCTGATTTTAAAAAGTACCCCATGTAAGTACTGTTAGGCACGTCACATACCCTATAAGCACTGACCATTACATTTTCCTAAATGATAAAAATAAAGTTATGGAAAAAGTACGTCAGGATGAAAGAAAGCCTTTATGTTTTGAATTAAAATTCTATACCTAACTTATAAAATTCGAGAAAAATAATGCCTAAAAAATATAAGGAATACATAATTTACTAAATTTCTATTTGCAGACTTCTAGCTTCAACACTCAAGCAGAACTTAATTGATAACACTTGATACACATAGTTACACCAGAGAGCACCAAGCAAAGTCTACAAATACTGTAAAAAAGGGGGGGGGGCGCGGGGGGCTAAGTTCTGGTCACTAAACACGAAAGCTTGGAGAAATCATTTCACCTCTTAGAACTTATGGACTCATGTACTAACATCTGACCTGCCCACATAAAGATTTATTGATAAACACACAATGGATGATAAAAATTCTTATAAATTATAAAGTACTATACAAATATAAGGCAGCATTATTGGTAGTATTGTTTTTATTGTTTTAAAATAACAAAGGATGATCTTACCACTGTAATTCTATAATTCCTTTCCTGTCAAATTTCCCACATATTCTGACAATACACTAAAACAACACTTCAGGGGTGCCTGGGTAGCTCAGTCAGCTAAGTGTCTGCCTTCAGCTCAGGTCATGATCTCAGGGTCCCAGGACTGAGCCCCACGCTGGGCTCTCTGCTCAGTGGGGAGTCCGCTTCTCCCTCTCACTCTCCCTCTGTGCTCTCCCTCTCTCTCTCTCTCTCTCAAATAAATAAACAAAATCTTTAAACAAACAAACAAAAACACAACACTTCAGTGAGAACCATAGTTTTAATTCTGGCTGTTACCAGAGAACTTGAGAAGATCTTTATATTCAGGTTAAATACTAGAAGACAAAAAAATAATGAGACATCTCCCAAATAAAAGTCTATCTTTGTCTAGCTACTACACAAAATCTTAAGTGCTTTTTATACACTAAAGACTCTGCAGTGGACATCACACATGGTGTCGTAGTGAACTGACATAACAATCATAGCAGCAGGCAGATAATATACTTCTTTACAGATGAGGAACAAAAGTCTAAAGAAGTTCAGGTCTCACCATTGCCCTGCACTGAATAGTATACTTGGAACAGACTCTAAAAAGTACAACAGAGTTATCTTCATCCAACAACTGACACCTCTAGTGCGTTCTTTCACTTTTACTTATTTGACAAGCTGCGAACACCCTATTACTACGGTATAAAAGATACTGCTGACCTATCGTCTGAGATAAAATACTTCAGCCTAAGAGGTAGAGGATTAGTTTTATTATATATTTTTTAAAAGAAACGTTCCAATTTTTTAAAAGTCAGTAATTTCTATACATAGAAAAGACAATATATATACTTGGTAAATAAAATATTTTCCATGTGAAAAATACATACACAAAACAGCAACAATTTCTGAAGATACTGAACTATACTAACAAATTAATAAGTCTAAACAAATGTATGAAAAACAAAAGGTGTTATAAACATGAACCTTGGAGAACTGTAGTAGTACTAGCTAACACTGATACTGAATGCTTACTATATGCTAGGCACTCTACATAACACTTTTCTTACATCAGTGAATTCTTCAGTCCTCATAACAATCCTATGAGAGGGGTGATCATTGATATCTCAAGTTTAGAGGAAAGGAAACTGAGGCACTGAGAGGTTGAGAAACCTGTCCAAGATTACACAGCTAGCAAATAGTAGAGTCATGATTCCCAGACAGTCTTATTCCAAAGTATATACACTAAACCTCTATACTATACTGCAGAATCTTACTGGTTTCAGAGATTATTTAAAAATTCAAACCCCACAGAAAGTAAAACAAAGAGTAAACCTGAAAAAAAAAAATTCTTGCAATCCCCCTGCTTGTACTCTCTCTCTGTGTCAAATAAATAAATAAAATCTTTAAAAAAATTTCTTGCAATCAATATCTTAATACTAAAATACACATGTTGCATTTGAAATAAAATGTTAAGCAAGGGAGTCTACATATTGAAGAAGTGAAAACGCAACTACAGAAGAGAAAACTGCACAGCACCTTGAACTAGTCACTTTTGTACAGAAATTTTTAAAAAGCTCTAGGAAGGGAGTTTTTTAGGGCATCATGGTTAACTCAAACTTTCAAGAGCATTTGTTATAAAGGTTGAACTAATTCTCAAAAAAAAAAATGTTACAAGACAGCATCAGAGAAATATTCAGTAAGGAGAAAAAATTTGATTAATTTGAATATAAGCTTTTAAAATTTAAGAAAGACTCAAATGTTGAGCTATGTCCGTAAATAGAGATTATCCCACTGCTGCATTTCTCTGTGACAGGAATATGGCCTTGTTTATGGACAAGGTTGAGTACATTTGTCCCAAGTATTTCCCTTTCCAGGGCCATTTGTACTTCTTCTTACTGGGAGATTTTTCTTCCTGCTACAGTTTCACTTACTACTTGCAAGACTTCCCCTCCTTAGGTGTTTGGGTGTTCCCTTTGGTCTCTTAAAGATAGTGATGCCCATGAATCTGAACTCCCTATTCCCACTGGAGAATTAACAAATACTCATGCCTAAGGGAACTTTGTGTAGTTAAGGGAACACAGAAATGTCCGTAAGATGAAATATAATACAACTTTTTGAAGCTGAGAAAGTGCCATATGACCATTTTAAATATAGAAAAGGATTTGACGGCTCAAGTTCAAATGATGATTCTGTATTTACATGCAATGTGACTGGCCCAAATTCCTTCTGTAAATCTCAGTTTCTTCATCAATATCATTGAAATAATACCTCATAAAGATGTTGGTAAGATTAAATAAGTTAATATATGGAAAACTCCTAGGACATCATCTTGCAAAGGATAGGTACACAAAGTTTGCTCCCTGCCTCGGGTCAGTTTCTATCAACAACAAGGACTAGGCTGCTAAAGGAACAGCGGAAATTTTTAAAATCTCATTAATACCTTCTATTTCAGAGTTACCAAATACTTTGTGAGTACTTATCACATAACAAGCACTGTGCTAAATTTATAAACAAGCATTGTGGATTACTAATTACATGACAAGCATTGTTTTAAATTTATGGAAAATGAAAAATGCGTACAACAAATCTCACTGTCAAGGCCTTATAGCAAATAAGCTAAATTATTTGTACTGACGTGTAGTGGTTGTGGCTTTAAGTCAATGGCTTAGTGCCAACTCAGGAAGGATGGCACATAAGATCTTACTTCTGTGAACACTACCTGATGGATCGTGGCTAATTTAAATTCAGTACAGAGGAAAATTCTGAAACCCAGACTGGTACTATCAGTGAAGACTGTGTGAGTAGATGGGTTTTGTCTGCTCTGACATAAGGCTGGGAAACAGGGACATAAGTACCATAAATTGACAATATCAGTAAAAGAAAAAGAAATCTAAAATTTAGATTCTTCAAGGGGAAACCCTGTTCTTACCTGTTATTTTGTAAAAGGAAAGGACTAACAGATCCTACATATTAATGAATATAGGCAGTCATTTTAACTACAGGGGCCCAGCTTTCTGAATTATATTTTTATCTTAATGCTTTTATGAAAACTGAATTTTAAGGCAATATATACAATAAACAAACTGGCATAATCTATGTGCCAGTCCCCAATATGTGACATTACTCTATTTCTTCACAATTCATGTTTTGTTTTTTTTTTAAGATTTTATTTATTTATTTGACAGAGATAGAGAGAGAGAGCACAAGTAGGCAGAGAGGCAGGCAGAGGGAGAGGGAGAAGCAGGCTCTGCTGAGCAGGGAGCCCGATGCAGGACTCGATCCCAGAACCCTGGGATCATAACCTGAGCTGAAGGCAGCTGCTTAACCAACTGAGCACCCAGGTGCCCGCAATTCATGTTTTTTTAAACAAACCAATTCTTTTTTTTAAATTTTATTATGTTATGTTAATCACCATACATTACATCATTAGTGTTTGATGTAGTGTTCCATGATTCATTGTTTGCCTATAACACCCAGTGCTCCATGAAACACGTGCCCTATTTAATACCCATCACCGGGCTAACCCATCCCCCCACGCCCCTCCCCTCTAGAACCCTCTTAACAAAAATACAACAAAATGGTATGTGTATACAACATGAAATTAAACTTCATTCCAAAGTAAAGCTGAAACAGGAAAAAAGCCTCACTAATCTAATACTTTTATACTCGTGTTTTTGTTTCCACCATCCTATCCTTCGGTACATTTTAATAATAACCAGATACCCCAAAACAAAAATATGTATGTGGTCTCATATATTAAAAAAAAAAATACATCTGCCAGAGGGATAGCTAGCTATTCATGTCTGTGTACTAGTTACCTACATAGTATTTACTCAGGTACTATTTGTTATCACACTTACAGGATATAGATTTGGAAGGAAGATAAGAAGTACATATTGAAATACATCTCTTGGTGACACACAGAAACATCGTGACCTCTTCTGTTCCTCCCTGTATTTTATAGAAGCCTCTGAGAGAAAAAGAGCTTTACTTTTCAAGACTTTAAAATCTAAGATGTTCAAACAAAGCCCACTGAAAAATCAAACAGAAGCAGCCAGATGTGTATTGTTCTACATTTGGGGGGAAAGTTATCTTCCTTCAACTACTGAAATTATCTGATACTAAAAACCTTTATTCGTTTTTCTTAATATTATGCCATTGCTCTCAGAGTTGAAAAAAATATAAACGGCAATTAATGCTTCCAGAAACCAAAATATCAGAGATTAATCACTACACCACCCCACATACATTACAAATTGTTCACTAAAGATCACCAATAGGCTTAAGAGCACTGAGAAGACCACAGTGAGCTACACAATAAGATAAATAGACCATTTTTGGGGCGCCTGAGTGGCTCAGTCGGTTAAGCAGCTGCCTTCAGCTCGGGTCATGATCCCAGGGTCCTGGGATCGAGCCCCGCATCGGGCTCCCTGCTCGGCAAAGAGCCTGCTTCTCCTTCTCCCTCTGTCTGCCGCTCTGCCTACTTGTGCTATCTCTGTTAAATAAATAAATAAAAATCTTTAAAAATAAAAAAAAAGATAAATAGACCATTTTTATTGAAAATATAAAACCTCTGCAGTACACATGCCATGAAGAGAACTAAGATTCAAACAAGAAGTTGGTTTAATCAGTTAAGGACTTGGCAAATCATGGTATCTCTGCAGGAAATGTAATCTTACACTACTGGAAAATCTCAACTATTATTATTTCAAGGGTTTTGGTAAGAGATTCAAAATACATTTAATAAATCATACTGAAAGTTTTTTGTTTGGGTTTTTTATTTTTAGTATTTTATTTATTTGAGAGAGAGAGAGCGAGCATGAGGAGCAGCAGGCAAAGGGAGAGCAGGGAGCCCGATGAGGGACTCGATCCCAGGACCCTGAGATCATGACCTGAGCCTAAGGCAGCAGCTTAACCAACTGAGCCACCCAGGCGCCCCAGACTGAAAGTTTTTTGATGTATTTAACATTAAGCACTTTAAAATTAAAGGACTATGAGAAAACCCCAGACCAGTTCCACCTCATAGAAGATCCTGGTCTGTGTAAGAACATAAAAGGGATTCTAGCTGTCGAGATATGTACAGCAGTATCCACAAGTTTATATGGGGGCTTACATACGTTTTTAAGCCCAACATGCCAAAGATAATATCTAATTCAATTCAGATCTGAATAAGAAATATAGAAATAAAGACATTTGAGAAAAAAAATTATCCAAATGTCCATGCTTTTTAGAAAGGAAAAATCTTCCATTGATGGTGCTACAATATTCAGTTAAGTAAACTTTTTCTAGAAACTCAGTAAAAATATTTCCAGTAACACTCTTAATTAGTGGCCTTATCAACCTGAACTCTGCTCAGAAAATATCCCTGAGGAAAGATCCACATTTTTGCTATTTTGTATCCCTCAAATGTATCTGAACATGGCTAATTCCTGATAGGCCTTGAAGCTCCTCTCTCTCTATATATGTTCCCCTATGCATATGTATTCAATGAATGGACAATTTGTAAGATTATAAGCTATAATCTAGGAATTGATCATTTATTAACCCTATTCAAATGGATTATTTTTAAATTTAATTCGAATAAATATTAATTAATATCACATCACACCTATCAGAATAGCAAAAATCAAAAACACAAGAAACAACAAGAACTGGTGAGGATGTAGAGACAAAGGAACCCTCTTGTAGTACCGGTGGGAATGTGAACTGGTGCAGCCACTCTGGAAAACAATTTGAAGGTTCCTCAAAAAATTAAAAATCATACTATCCTACAATCCAGTAATCCCACTACTATTCTCCAAAAAAATACAAAAACACTAATCAAAGGGATATATGAACCCCTATGTTTATTGTAGCATCATTTACAATAGCCAAACTATGGAAGCAGCCCACATGTCAATTGGCAGACGAATGGATAAAGAAGATATGTGAGATACACATACACATACACACACACGGGCGCGTATGCTCAGAGTATTACTCAGCCGTAAAAAAAGGATGAGATCTTGCCATTTGCAACAACATGAATGAACCTAGGGGGTATTATGCTAAGTGAAAGAATGGACAATCACAAAATGGGTTAAATGAGCAACTCACTTTCATTCCACCACTGCATCAGTTTCCGTCACCATCTTTCTTGAACTCCTTCATATACCTTCTGTTGTATAAATAAATATCTCATTTAAAACAGGTACCTGATAACAAAGAATCCACGGCAGCTATTAAGAGCAGAGAAAATCTACTTGCAGCTGTACACAGCCATTTGGCCTTACTCCCTTGAGAGCAAGCATGGATGTAGCCATTGACAGAGTAAATGAGTGTAGCAGATACCCTATTATAATAATACATTAGATCATAAAATAATCTGCACTGCTCTAGAAGTGCTTGTATGTAACTTCACTATTAATAGCATCACACTGAGTGATACAGCTGAAGAAATTTTTACTGTAAGAATATGAAAAAATAAAAACATTATTCATAAATTACCAAACTGAGAAGTGATTTTTTTCAGCAAGTTTATTCTTGAGTCACACAAATTAACCAGTAAAATCTGTGATGGTTAAATTATTAAAACCAAGAAAAATTAAATGGAATTCAACAGAAAACAAGCCAAGAACAAAGCTTTCCATGTATTTAGGAAGTTTTCCAATTCCTTTTTTATTAACCTAAATTGGATTTAGTCCACCAAATCACTTCCAAATGGCAGGAGCAAATGAAGTTTTTTGGAGAGAGAAAAAAAAAGATTTGTTTGGGTTATTCTGTATAAAAGGTATGCTATTTAAAAACTATCACAGGGCGCCTGGGTGGCTCAGTCGTTAAATGTCTGCCTTCGGCTCAGGTCATGATCCCAGGGTCCTGGGATCAAGCCCCACATCAGGCTCCTTGCTCCACGGGAAGCCTGCTTCTCCCTCTCCCACTCCCCCTGCTTGTGTTCCCTCTCTGGCTGTGTCTCTGTCAAATAAATAAATAAAATCTTAAAAAAAAAAAAAAAAAGAGATGCTTCTTTAAAATAAATAAATAAATAAATAAAAACTATCACAGCTACCTACTAACTGAAATCTATGTTCTTGGCAGAGCCCCAAAGAGTTTGGGACACCAAAATCTCCAAAGAAATTTCTTACATGGAGCTTTATGTAGAAAACATTGAGTACTATTGGAGATAAGATTCTAATCTCACATCCCCCCCAGTCCAGGATAGACTGAGATACCTCTACTATTGTTCCATATATCCCTACAATATCAAGAACAAAAACACACAGAAATCTACTGTTTATTAAAAGTACAAAAATAATGTAAGATAACAAAGCAAGCAAAAAGAAATTAACAAATTCAGTACAAATTAGACCCTCTTGGGGCAGAGGAGGGACTACTTGAGGATAAAACCCAGCCAAATGATAAATCAAAATAAATAACTCATGAAAGGAGAAACTATGGATAAAACCCAGCTAAGAGGTGAATCAGACTAAAGAACTCAGGAAATAAAGAAGCTATGTAAAAGACCAAATGTTGACTACAGTGTTTAATGTATTAAATGCAAATACACTTAACTATAAAACCAAGAATAAACAACTCCAGCAATTATTGTTACAGTCAGACCACCCTGGTCTGCCTAGGAAGTCCCAAACTGTACTTGTTGTCCCTACATATTCATCAATAGCACCCCTTTTCTCTCTCAAAAATATCCCAGCCTGGATAAGTCATATGGTCATTCAAGATTTATAACACATTAGGTTTCATAATTACACAAAGTTATTAAATATTTAGATGGGGAAAGAAATCTGAAAGGGATGTAAGAATACAAATTTCCACATCTACAGCATATAGTCAATCAATATAGGCTTTAATTACAACATGATGTTATTTAAAATAAATTTATGCATGTTGAAGAAAGGAAGTATAATTATGTCTGCAACTTACTATAAAATCCATTAAAAAAAGATGGAATGATGGATGATAAATAAGATGGACACATAATAAAGCAAGCAAAGTAAAATGTTAACTGTAGAATCTGGATGGTACATATTTGATTTTTCAGTGTAAAATTCTTTTAACTTTTCTGTATGTTTGAAAATCTGCACAATAAAATGTTGAAATTCACCTAACATTAATAACAGTTGTTTCTGGATGCTGTAATTTTTTTTGTGAGTTTTTTTTTTTGCGCTCATCTTTGAACATTTCTATTTTCCTTTTGTTATAATGTATCAATTTACAAACATATATCATTTTATAACTATGATGCTAGTTTTAAGAAGTGTGGCTTATTATCTCCTATTTATCAGTTTCTACCACTAAATTATTAAAATAAAACCCAGAACTTAAAGCCCAGAACTGTGTCTTATTCATCATTGTCTCTCCAGTGACCAGGCCCATGCCTCTTAAATAAATACTTGTATAGCTAATGAAGTAATTGACTGGAAATGCAGAAATAGAATTAACACAGCCCCTTATGGCTAACATGGTCCTCGGTCCAGACACCCTTCCCCATCTACTTGTAGAAGGAAAATCATGCTTTTTAAAACATTTGTGATTATGACCAGAGACAGCAGCCCAGAGCAAAAGTTCATCATTAAAACCTGGAAGTAGTGTGGACACAGGTCCCTGTTTAGTGCTAATAGTCATTTGGCAAAAATATTATAAAAACATTTTGCTTATTTTCACATATAAATGTGTTATACTGAAAAAGTTAAGGGATACCACATGGATATACATTATTATAATCATTCAAGATCACACTACTAATACATATAAAATTTTAATGTGTATATCCTTTAGTACAACAATACTATTTCTAGGAATTTATCCTAAAAAATAGACAAGGCACATGTGTTTATACAAAAGGCTGTGCACTGCAATACTGTTCATAATTAAAAGTATTCGGAAATAATTTCTGTGCCTATAAAAAGGAGACTGGTTGGATGATAATAAAGTAGAACACTACTGTAGTCATTAAGAAGATGAGACAGACTGACGTAACTAAAAGGATATTCACAACTTACCTTTAAGTAATCCAACAGGATTTCTTATCAGAACTCTGTGTAAAGTACTACTTCATATTCTAAAAATGTATGTTTATGTCTATTCACTCAACTTACTTTTACATATACGCTAAATATCTGAAAAGATATATAGCAAAATGATAATGGTTTATTTCTAGAGGAGATTAGAGAGAAATATTTAATTTGCACTTTACAAATGTCTATGTTGTTTGAAATCTTTACCTGCATTACTTTACACAGAATAGTTATTGCCAATTGGAAAGAGACAGTGAAAGAGATATCCCAAATAGAGAAGCTAAAAGATAAGAAATTCTGATTCCTCTAGGAAGAAGTACTAAACACGGCCAGGTGTTACATCATTACCGTTTGCCTCTTTGTGTTCCTATCCTAATCTTCCCATCTATGGATTGATTCCACTCTCTTGGAAGCTACACTCACTTCACTTCCGTCTAATCCTTACTTTTGGTCAGTCAGGTATTTGAGAAAATGAGGATGTTTCATTATACAGTAGTCCACCCTTATCCATAGGGGATATACTGCAAGACCCCAAGTCGATGCCAAAAACTGCAGAGAGTACCAATCTCTATTTAGTATGTTTTTACCTACACATACATACCTTGATAAAGTTTAATTTACAAATTAGGCACAGATTAACAATAACTAATATAAATAGAATTATAAAATACTATAATAGAAGTTATATGAATGTGGTCTTTCTCAAAAAATCTTATACTGTATTCACCCTTCTTTTCTTGTGACGATGTGAGATGATTCAATACCTACATGAGGAGATGAAGTGACATGAATGACAGAGGCATTGTGACAAAGCGTTGTCTCCATTTCTCTACTGACCTTCTGAGGCTACTATTGACTTGACCATCTATCGGGAGGAGGATCATCTGCTTCCAGATCATGACTGACTGAAAGGATGGAAAGCAAAACCATGGAGAAGCGGGGACTACTATACTCTAACTTGCAGTTACTACTACATCCATCTTTATTGATCAACACCTTATTTTATGACCTGGATCAAGTATCAAAAATTCTTCTTCAATAACCAGGATTTTATGTATCTCTTTACCAAGAAACTGAAGAAAGCAATTCCAGACACTTCAAATCTAATCCAGTAAACCATTAGAGAGAAGAGATACAAGAAACCAACATAAGGGGGCGCCTGGGTGGCTCAGTTGGTTAAGCGACTGCCTTCGGCTCAGGTCATGATCCCGGAGACCCGGGATCGAGTCCCACATCGGGCTCCCTGCTCGGCAGGGAGTCTGCTTCGTCCTCTGACCCTATCCCCTCTCATGTGTTCTCTCTCTCTCAAATAAATAAATAAAATCTTTAAAAAAAAAAAAAAAAAAAGAAACCAACATAAGGTAAAAAAAAAATAAAACCATTTGCCTGTGTCTAGTAAGATAAAGGTTTGAGCTCTTCTGGTAATAAACATGCCAGACATGGACAAATTTAGGGCTATTAAGTTCTTGCCCAGTAACACAGTCTTAACCACCTTATTCATAGAGTTTCCATTGTGCTACCATAAATATCAATCACTAGTCAAAGGCTTACTATCACTATCTAAACAGCAAAGCAAAGGGCAAACCAAATCTTGCATTAATCACAAAATATCAACTGTTTAAGTATGTGCTCAAATAAGCTATATATAACTGGAACAAAGGACTGAAGTTAACTCCCTTTTCAACTAAACTATCTCTGCACCACTTTTTTATTAAAATGTTTCTTTATAGTAACTATAATATTTTTATCTTAATCATTTTAAGAATTTTGAGAACTGTATTAAGAAAAGTACAAAGATTAGCAAAGTAAACACCTATGTATCCACTATCTATAAATGACAATTATCAATGAATAACGTTGGACAGGTTTTTTAACATAAAGAATTAAAACACTGCAGGTGTATCTGAACTCTTATCCCATCTTTCTCTCTCTCCCATCCAGGTGAAAGTATTTTATTTTCAAATCTATCTTTGTATCTCTACAGACACACACACAAACAGGTACATAAAATCACAAACAATACAAAATATGGTTTTATATGGGTTTTTTAAATTTGCATAATGTTCACTTCTAATATCATACTGGAACTTTTAAATCAAAATTTTGTTTTAGTAACCTATGCATGTTAACATATATGTAATTCATTTGCATCCCATCATATGTATATCATTCTAACATTTTCTAATTTTTTTTAACAAGTCATTTTGGTTTTTCCTGCTTATTCTTAAATTCTTATAAGCAATGCTACAATCATGAGCACTTGTCCAATGGTTTAGCAAGTCTCTCTACAGGAGTTCTTAAACTGGGTCTCCATAGCTTCCGTGATAAGAATTCAGAGAGAGACCATAAACTTGGAAAGGGGAAAAGAAACAGGTCTTCATTTTCACAGATGTCTAACTGAAATTTAATATTTCAATGATAAATGGAGACAACAGCAGAATTAACAATATCTGACTTGATAACCAACAGAAATCACAGATATTTTACTATTTTATTCAGTTTGTTAGATAACTTAGTTTATATACTGGTATCACATTGTTTAATATTTTGATAATTATATTTCAGTATGGTTATCTTTTGCATTTCTATATAATTTATTCATTTAAAAATTATTCTGTGAAGAAGTACATAGGCGCCAGACTGTCAAACTTGCCCACAACACACCAAAAAGTTAGTGACCAATTGCAAGATATTACCAAACTGCTTATCCAAACTAATTATAACAATTTATATTCCCACTAGCAATGTATGAATTTTCATTTTCCCATACCCTTATCAACATAAGAACTTTCACACTTGTAAATATTTTTCCAGGTTGATGAGTAACAAATGGCATCTCAATCTTATAATTCTCATATCTTTGATGACCAATGATATTAAAGACATTTTAATATGTTTATTAACCACTTGGGTATCCTCTACAAACTGCTTGTTTGTAGCTGTCTTTTCCTATGAATTCCTGGTTTTTAACTGGTAATTAATTAGCAATGTATTAGTAATTAATATTAATCATTTATATGAGTGACAACTATCTTCTATCATGTTAAGATTCCACACATAATTTTATTTATGATATCTTTTGTAATACAGAATTTTGTTTTCTAATTGGTCAGATTCAGTATGTTTCTTTATAATCTGTACTTCTTTCTGTCTTATTTAAAAAGACCTTCTTTACTCTGATATCATAAAATATTCTAATATAAGCATTAAAGTTTTATTTAACATTTAGATTTTTATTTTTGTTACTTTTATTTATGGTATGAGGTAATCATCTAATTTCACTTTCTACAGATCACTTCTATTGCCTTTTGTACCAATAACAACAGCTAACATAAATTGAACACA
This sequence comes from Neomonachus schauinslandi, assembly GCF_002201575.2. Classification (NCBI taxonomy): domain Eukaryota; kingdom Metazoa; phylum Chordata; class Mammalia; order Carnivora; family Phocidae; genus Neomonachus; species Neomonachus schauinslandi. The sequence goes on from NC_058404.1 coordinate 22,979,704, forward strand.
TAGGCACTATGTTAACAGATACTGTGTGTGAGGGGTTTGTGCATATTGGTAACAAATTTGCACAAGATCTGCAAACTCTGTGCTGTTTATCTCAATCTACTGAATTACCTTCTCATTCCAGGATGAGAAACTGACTCTAAATATAAATTCAACAATATTTATAATAAGTGTGGGGTGCCTGGGTGGCTCAGTCGTTAAGCGTCTGCGTTCGGCTCAGGTCATGATCCCAGGGTCCTGGGATCGAGCCCCACGTCAGGCTCCCTGTTCAGCGGGGAGTCTGCTTCTCTCTCTCCTACTCCCCCTGCTTGTGTTCCCTCTCTCGCTGTCTATCCAATAAATAAAAATTAAAATATATATATATATATATTTATAACAAGTGAGTGTAAAATGTGAAGATATAATTGATAGAATCCATTCAACAAACTGTTGAGAACTACTGGTGCAGAGGTCATGAATGCTGCCCTCTGAGTACCCAGAAAGGCCCACGGAGGCCACCAGCAGCCCCCAGGGTGCTGGGACCAGGTAGGGCTGCAGGTTCCCTGTATGCCAAGGGGTGGTCAGATAAAGTGCCTGGGGCTGGCAGACAAGGGGAGGAAAGCCCCCAGAGGGCAGGAATGGCACTACACAGGGAGACCTGTGCCCCTGGTGCCGCCCAGCGCCTGCCCTGGTGCTCTGTACAGCAGGCTTCAGGGCTCTACTGGGAGGCCACAAGCCTCGGGCCCTAACAGACCCTGCACAGACACCCCACCCTATCACTTCTCAGAGGCCAGCACAGTCACGCATGGCCACAGGTGTCAAAGGTCATGGGGTGGTGACAGACCTTCAGACACATGCGGCAGCTGTACTGCGTCTCCAGGCCTCTGTCGCAGTCCACAGGCCCCGCAGCGCTGCCACCGCTGAGCCCAGGCCACCAGGCTGCATGAGAACCATCACCACTGGCTTTAAGAGACCACTATAAATCTCTACTGCCTGCATAAAGTCTCCGCAGATTCTGCTTGAACCTAACATTAAAGCAATGTCTCCACTGATAGAGAACAACAGATTTTATAAGTGGAGGATTAATTTAAATAGAAAGTATCAAATTTAAATCTAAAATTGTTACAGAAGTAACCAAAATTTTAGCTCTGATCACTTGTGTCCCACAAAAAGGGACCTTAGCTTTGTTCTACTGTTTTAGGTGACCAGGCTATGCCACTAGGTAAGTGTGTCACCACTATGGTCTTGTTCAGTGGGCTAGCATCTCTTCTCAGATCCCTTCAATCTACAAGCCTCTTGCTTCAAGCACTTAGACCTCCGCATTATGAGTGCCTACTGGTCACAGAACACTTTGGAGAAACATTTGTGTGAGAGGTTTTTGTGGGGGTAGGGGTAATGTATTTTATACAATACCAAATAAAAAGTAGACAGCCACTATAATTAATGAATAAATACCCATGCTGCTTATTAAAACAATAGTCCCTGAAACTAGTTAAGACCTCATTCTCATAAGAATCTTTTGGTTAAATAAACCCACCTTAGGCTTGCTACCCAAGGATACTGTGAGAACAAATCCACTGATGACCTTTTACAAAGTTAACCCATATTTTAAAGTTCTTTAGTGTTATAGACTTGTTTTACTTTTTTTGATTTGAGTGAACCTGTGTTTTTCCCAATGAAATGAGAAAAAGTTATTTCCACTAAATACATAAAGTATTTAACACAGTACCCGCACACATAAGCTCTTAATATGTATAATTACCATCATTAAGTTATTGGGATTAGTTATTTCTGTTGTTATAAAGCAATTTCACACCGATAGTCTATTTACCCAATCTACCAGGGACAAATTCCTTTATTAGCAAGTTCAACAATGCTAACAAACACAAAAAAATTCACAATCTATAGCAAGTAGCTGAAGTATTCATTGAGAGAGTTCAAGAAGAAAGTGATTTCAGGGGTGCCTGGGTGGTTCAGTCAGTTAAATGTCTGTCTTTGGCTCAGGTCATAATCTCGGGGTGCTGGGATGGAGCCCCGCTTCAAGCTCCTGCTCAGTGGGGAGCCTGCTTCTCCCTCTCTCTCTGTCCCTCCTCCCTGCTGGTGCGCGTGCGCACGCGCTCTCTCTCTCTCTCTCGTGCATGTGTTCTACCTCTCTCAAATAAATAAACAAAATCTTTTAAAAAAAGTGATTTCAGTTCTTAACTTATATGGCAAAACAGTATCTCACATCACATACATATCTCATGGCCAGTACTGAGTCACCTCCTCAAATGTTCATGTATGTTTATCCCTCTCCCCCACTGCCCAACCAATTCATTTTATTCTGTAACCCATTAAGACAAAACAAAGATAAAACAATGTCATCTATACGCCTAACAAGCTTAAGGACCATAATAATGGTAAACCTTGATCAAGGGAAAGAAATTTATACACAAAATATAAGAATCATCACTCGTCTCTAATTCTCTTAAAGTTAATTAATGTTCTCATTACATTCTCTAAGCCTACCTAAATCCTAATCAAATGTGCTTATCGTTAAATACAAGCATTTCTGATATATTTACCTAACTTAACCTTTCAACATTTTTCTTAATTATTATTACTACAGCAATATTATTTTCTTTTACTTTCATTGCAAATGTCAGCATTCCCCACACTGCCACTTAAATGTTCTTCCATGGACTAACCACAGTTTTCTAATAGAAAATATATTTAGGCAATAAATTCAAATTTTACAGCTCAAATGCTTATGAAATAATTTTTAAAACAAAAGCATGTGCAATGTACACATAACCTATTTAATTATATGAAATTTTGTCTTACCATACTAAAATTATACATCTTTAAGAGGAAAGTCATAATATAAAAATGGAAAATACTGATTACTTCATCAACACAAAAAGATCTCCTAAATTATCCAGCATAAATATCAAATCAATAGTAACATTTTGAATTATACTTGTGTACTGGTTAAATGAAGAGTATTTTACTTGAAATTAATTGACTTTGAAAAAGTTACTACAAACCTATTTTAAAGTACAGAAATAAAAGAGAATGGAAATCTACTTCAGTACTTCTACTTATGATCCAGCAGCAATGGAACAAAATATAACATGTTAGTTTTGACTACCTATAAGACAGGGGAAAACTTATTATAAATATCACAACTCTAGGCTGGAATAAACTTAAAGGTCATCTAACTCAATCAAAAGTTCAGTAAAAGGGGATCGTATCATGAAACTACAGTATGTATAAACAAGAAAAACCAAAGAAAAAAATTTAATGTATTAATTAATGAACATTTGGGTGTAGTGTTGGGGGAGTGGATGAAGGTCTAGATTATAATGACAGGAATCATATAAAAACTAAATTTATATTATGTTCTCCCAACCCTCCTTGAGCCAGATTTACTCAAACAGAAACTCTTGAAGTTTGGAAATAGCTAAATGCTCACAGCAATTATTTATCTTGAATCTAGAAAGAACAAGAAATTGTACAGAAAGCACTTCGAAATTATCAATGATGGCCCACAGAATAAGTGTACATGTGTGTATGTACATATACATATATAAAGCGCTTCGAAATTATCACTGATGGCCCAAAGAATAAGTGCACGTGTGTGTATGTACGTATACACATATAAATGCTGATCAGTGGACATTACTACATACTATTATTAGTATTATCTAAAACAACACATAGTATCAAGTAAAGGGTTTGCCCCTTACCACTAAATTAGAATTCCAATTGCTTTAAAACTTTAGGTGATTCTTATTTCTGACAAATGATAAAATGTAAAATCATTACAAGGCAAGAAGCCAATTAAGCATATACTTTCAATAGATGTCCTTAATTCCAGTGACAGATATCTGGTCATCATTTTCCAGGAACACATTCATGAAGGTTTTTCTAACTAGTGTCAGTCTCATTTCAATGTATATTTTGCTATTATATACCCAATGTTTTAGGCTTGTGAAACTAATACTTTAGATGTTAGGTTATTACTATTTTATAGGCCTGATCATTTAAAAAAATTACTTGCAGAGTTTTATATAACTCAAACTTCAATGAGCTGAAGAGAATAATTTAAAGAAAAAGAAAGAAGAAAAGAAGCACATGAATTTACTCAATAAATTACCAAGCATACTGATAAACTGAAATTAACAACTAATATTTCAGGAACCCAGCACCTAATTGACCCAAGAATAATACAAAATTTCCTTCAAAACAGTAGTTTCCCAGGGCGCCTCGTGGCTCAGTCAGTTAAGCATCTGCCTTCAGCTCAGATCATAATACCAGGTCCTGGGCTCCCTGCTCAGTGGGGAGTCTGCTTCTCCCTCTACCCACCCACCCCCTGCTTGTGCTCTATCACTCTCTCTCTCAAAAATAAATAAAATCTTAAAAAAAATAGTTTCCCAGATTATACTCAGATAAACAAAATGATATTTCATTCAGATCACCCAGGCTCATAGGATTGGGCCTTCTCAATCAGTACAGACAATTCCTGGGTTGGACCAAGAGAGGATTAAAGTACCACCATTAAAATCTGCAGCAAATCTCTATTACTACCATAGTTCCTCCTTGCACTGTCATATTTCTGACCTTGAGCAAGGTGCTACCTCATCCTCGTATTTTACTTTTTTTTTTATTTATTTTTATTCTTATGTTAATCCCCATACATCATTAGTTTTAGATGAAGTGTTCCATGATTCATTGTTTGTGCATAACACCCAGTGCTCCATGCAGAATGTGCCCTCCTCAATACCCACCACCAGGCTAACCCATCCTCCCACCCCCCTCCCCTCTAGAACCCT
>NC_058404.1:22989493-22995035 GCF_002201575.2 Neomonachus schauinslandi
ATGCCTGTTTCCTTCCCCAAATTAGGGAAGTTCTCTGCTATAATTTGCTCCATTATACCTTCTGCCCCTCTCTCTCTTTCTTCTTCTTCTGGGATCCCAATTATTCTAATGTTGTTTCGTCTTATGGTATCGCTTATCTCTCGAATTCTGCCCTCGTGATCCAGTAGTTGTTTATCTCTCTTTTTCTCAGCTTCTTTATTTTCCATCATTTGGTCTTCTATATCACTGATTCTCTCTTCTGCCTCATTTATTCTAGCAGTTAGCGCCCCCATTTTTGATTGCACCTCGTTAATAGCCTTTTTGATTTCTACTTGGTTAGATTTTAGTTCTTTTACTTCTCCAGAAAGGGTTTCTCTAATAACTTCCATATTTTTTTCAAGCCCAGCTAGTATCTTTAAAGTGATGATTCTGAACTCTAGATCTGACATCGTACTAATGTCCGTATTGAGTAGGTCCCTGGCAGTCGGTACTACCTCTTGTTCTTTTTGTTGAGGTGATTTTTTCCGTCTTGTCATTTTGTGCAGAGGAGAATAGATTAATGAGAGAACAAAATGCTAGCAGAGTAACAACGTCCCCAGAAAATATACTCTAAACAAATCAGAAAAAACCTTCCAGAAAGTGGTCGCTTTTCTGATGAGAGAGTTGTTGCTCTTCTTTTCTTCGATCTCCTGTTGAGTTTGTAGGTGTTCAGAATGGTTTGATCCCTATCCAGCTGAATTCCTGAGACCAGACGAAATCCAGGTCTCCTACTTCTCCGCCATCTTCCATACCTCTCCTCGTATTTTACTTTTTATTCTATTTCTAACATCTTCCTACAGGGCTATGCCTGTTGATAATTCTCGGGCAATAATTTTTACTCTGTTGAACTTATCCATTTTCTCCTAGCCTTCCACAACTAATTATTTACTTTCAAATGTTGCTATCTGTCCAAGCTTTAAATTGCACTATCAACCCTATCACCAACTGCACACCCTCCATCACAATCTGTGATGGCCAGTTTACTATGTTAAATTTTAAAAGAATATCTTCTAATAGTTGAGTATCATTAGAAGAGAGATATTTTATGAAACAGTCAAGGGAAGGGAGAAAAGAGTTATGAATAATAAAACTATATTCAATCCCAACCAAAAAACCACATCTACTCATTTAAAGTAATGTAAATTATCCCAATGCCCACACCATATATCCCACTTTCAAAGTCTCTTCACAAGTCAATGAAATTTGGGTTTTTATAGAGAAAATGTAACTATAATTGACATAAGAGGATATTAGCATAACAACAGTATATAAAAATTAAGGTTATAACTCATGAACAGTACACCCCATAATTAGCCTACAATTACTACTATTAGAAGGCATATTAACTGAAGTTCCAAATAATTTTTTACAACACTGAAAAAAATATTTTTTTCCTGTGAGCAAATAAAATCAACTTTAAAAACAACCCATTTCAGAAAATTCATCTCATGGTTATAGATTATATGCTCCCATAAGAACATGTGACTATAAAATGAAAAGGAATACTTAGGTTTTTCAATGCTCCCTGTAAATGCATTCTGAACAAATAAATGTTTTAAAACTTTAGGTGACAGATTAGAAAAGTGTCAAACTAAGTTTGAGGAATACTGCCTATCATCTTAAAGCTATTTTACACAAAACCTTAATTGTAAGGACCTGGAGAAATATGTTGAAAATATACCCTTGGAACCTTTATTCAACTGGTTGAATTATAGTCATTTGCTAAAACCACTAACTCCCTATAGCATACCTTGAACTTATTAAGATTGTCATTTTAATTCTACAGCAAAGATAGCTCAAGTACAACCTGTATGGTTAAAAAAAAATTTGTTTTCAAGTCTACTTTGATTTCCATACACATTCTAGAAAATACTTATTGATTTTTCAGACAACTTCAGAGTAATATAAACCCGATATGGGTGTTACATTGTGTTGCACTAGGCTTAAAAATGACTAACTCTAAAAATTTCTCTCATCAATTTCATAATGCCTTTCAAAAAGCAACAACAAACAGAATACTTTCATCTCTGTCCAAGAGAAGCAACAGGGACTGTATTTACCCACCTACCTGAAACAAACAAAAGCAAATAAAATATAGTAAACAGTTCTTAGGACAGTGAACATCAGGAAATAAAAGACAATGATGCTGAAGAGACAGGAAACAAACAAGGTGAGCCCTATGGCTGTTCTGACCTACTGCCCTGAGACAGATTTAAGGCTGAGGCACAGAGAGGAAGAATATAAATAGATCTCAGTTAACTTCCTGAGTTAAGGAGAAGGAGCTGAAAGTCAAGTAACCAAAGCAGCTAGAATCATAGGACAGAGAAGTTGAGGATAGAGAATTGCATGGAGAGAAACCCAGAGGTCTACAGATGGTTCCCTTGAGTAGTCAGCTGAGTGGTGATCAAAACTTGCACAAAAGAAAATTAGCTGAGGCCTAGAAGAAGCTCTACCCATAAGGATAATGAAAACAGTATTCAGCACTCACAAAAGGACCAAGATAGTGCCTGTTCCACCAGCCAGACTGTAAAACTTAATTCACAAGGCACTGGGTGCAGCACAGGATTTTGCCTCAATAGGGGTTAATAATTATCCCTAAACAGAATGTTGCTCTGGTACCGCCTAATAAATCTTATAATCAAGGCCCTGAAGGATCAAAATGCTTGCATTCCAGAATAAAGCTCAATGACACTGATAGAAATACAAAAATATACAGCAACCAAAAAGGCAAAATTTCAATTCTTGAATCCAATCAAATGTTACCAGGCATGCCAAAAAGCAGAAAAATACATTCCATAATGAGAAATTAATCAAAACTGACCCAGAGCTGACAGAGATAGTGAAATTAACAGAGAGTACATTTCAGTGCATTCAATATATTCAAAATGTTAGGCATGAAAGATATAAAAAGACGCAAACTGAACTTCCAGAAATGAAAACTATAATATCTGCGATGAAAAACATAATGGTTGGGATTAATGGAAGATGAGACATATAGAAGAAAAGAGAAGTGAACTTAAAGACATGCCAATAAAAACTGTTGTGAAAATCAGTGAGCTGTGGGACTTTAAGTGGTCCAATAAATGTGTAATTACAGAAAAAATACAAAAATATTTGAAGAAATAAATGGCTGAAATTTCTCCAAATTTGATAAAATTATGCACCCACAGATCTAAGAAATGCAACAAATTCAAAATATAAGAAACATGAAGAAAATTACACCAAAGCACAGCATAATCAAATTTCTCAAAACCAGTATTAGAAAAAAAATCTTAAAAAGAGCAAGAGAAAAAGAAAGGCACACTACATACACAAAAACAAAGACAGGATTATAGCAGATTTCCAACTGGATATAATGCCAGGAAGAGAGAGCACAGTGACATATTTAAAGTACTGATACATTACATATAATCACCCTAGAATATACATTTAACTTACATAGAGATGTTATACTAAATCCCAAAATCTTTATACTCCAAATTCCAAATCAGGAAATTTTATGGTTTTAAAATGAGTTCAGCATTAAAAAAAAAAAAAAAATTCAGGTTTGTTTCCATTCATCCTCAAGCCTATTTTTAATATGTGAATCAATAAACACACATCAATTCTGATTCTCAAGTAAATACCATTAGCACAAATATAGCACATTAACACTCATACAATTCAAGAACAGAATATCACAAAAACATCAAGTGTCACCTCAGATACCAACATAACTATTACAGCTTTGATTTCTTGGCTTGCTCTTACCTCAGTGCATGAAAGAACTGAAAATAAAACAAATGCTTTGATTTTCTCAAATTTAAAAAGGGTTCTCTCAAATAAGGGTAACTGAATTCAGAACATAAATTTAAAATAAAAGTGGGGGAGAAAAGACATACATGTATAAAACATCTCATAACTTAGTATTATTAGTACATGCCAAACTTAGTGATACTGAATAATGAAAAGAGTATTAATATTGGCTATAATGATCAGAGACAACCAAGTAGGTTAATGCTTTCACTAGGTCTTCAGAATTGGTAACATTTTGATTGATGGAGAAGAAAATAAGGGATAGCAATAATTAAAAGGCAAGAAGAACAAAAAGAAAGTTGGGACTAAGCAATGATAAACAAAGATGCAAAGGGCATAAAGAATAGAAGGATTAAAAGAATCTTAGATATAGAAAGGAGAAAACCAGCAAAAAGTAACAGAGTAATTTCAATATGATGGTGAAAACTAAAAAAAGACTACAAAAAGTTACGAAAGTAAGGATAGCAGAGATGGGGTAACAAAAATCTGGCCATTTGAATTGTAACTGTATTATTGAGCTAATCTATGGGAATGACAGGTGGCAAATCCTAACTCTAACAGTTTTCATTTTAAACAAAATTTTAAAACAACAATAAAACTCATAAAGCAGATGATAATATATATACATAAATGACTTATTTAAATATCATTATGTAATAATGCTCTGACCATGCTACTGGCATGGGAAAATGTACTTTATACCACTTTAGTAAGTGATAAACATAACAAAGAGAGACAAAATGAGGAGACAAAGGAATATATCCCAAATGAAAGAAAAGCACAAAACTACAGCAAAGGAGCTAAAACAAAGAGAAACAATAGGCCTGACAAAGTATCCAAAGTAATGGTCATAAAGATATGCACTAGATTTAAAAAAAAAAAGAGTGGAGGATCTCAGTGAATCTTCAGCAAAGAGACAGAAAATATAAACAGGAACCAGTCAGAGATGAAGCACTCACTACTAAAATAAAAATACACAGGAGGGAATCAGTAGCAGATTGGAGGTTGCAGAGGAATGGATCTGCAATCTGGAAGACAAGGTAATGAAAAGCAATAAAGTTGAACAGCAAAAACAAAAAATAATAGAAATTGAGAATGGGTTAAGAGAACTCAGTGACATCATCACGCATAATAACATTTGCATTATAGCGATCCCAGAAGGAGAAGAGAGAGGGAAGGGGGCAGAAAAACTTATTTGAAGAAATAGTAGCTGAAAACTTCCCTAACCTTGGGAAGAAACAGACATCCAGATGTAGGAATCACATAGAGCCTCAAACAAAATTAACCCAAAGAGGACCACACCAGGATATATAATAATTAAAATGGCAAAAAGCAGTGATAAAGAGGGAATTTTAAAAGCAGCAAAAGAAAACAGTTACATACAAGGGAAACCCTATAAGGCTAGTAACTGATTTTTCAGCAGAAACTGCAGGCCAGAAGAGAGAGGCATGATATATTCAAAGTGCTAAAAAGAAAAAGCCTACAACTGAGAATACTCTACAAGGTTATCATTCAGAATAGAAGGAGAGATAAAGGGCGCCTGGGTGGCTCAGTTGGTTAAGCGACTGCCTTCGGCTCAGGTCATGATCCTGGAGTCCCTGGATCGAGTCCCGCATCGGGCTCCCTGCTCGGCAGGGAGTCTGCTTCTCCCTCTGACCCTCCTCCCTCTCATGCTCTCTGTATCTCATTCTCTCTGTCTCAAATAAATAAATAAAATCTTTAAAAAAAA
>NC_058404.1:22995135-23009197 GCF_002201575.2 Neomonachus schauinslandi
AAAAAAAAAAAAAAAAAAAAAAAGAAGGAGAGATAAAGTGTTTCCCAGGCAAACAAAAGTTAAAGAAGTTCATCACCATTAAACCAGACACATTAAAGGGAATTGTTTGAATGGAAAGAAAAGGCCATAACTAGAAGAAAATTGTGAAAGAAAAAAATTTCATAGGTAAATGCAAACATATAACAAGGGTACTAGACTAACTTATAAACTATTTTGAAAGTGAAAGCACAAAAGCAGGGGTGCCTGGGTGGTTCAGTCAGTTAAGCGTCTGCCTTCAACTTGGGTCATGATCCCAGGGTCCGGGGATCGAGTCCTGCATTGGGCTTCTTGCTCAGTGGGGAGTCTGCTTCTCCCTCTGCCCCTCTCTCAATCCCTCTTTCTCTCTCTCTCTCTCCCCCCACTCAAATAAATAAAATCTTTAAAAAAACCACAAAAGCAGTAAAATCAATTATATCTACGAAACTCAGTCAAAGGATTCAGAAGATAGAAGAAGGTAAAATATGGCATCATATACATAAAACAAGGGGGCGTTAAAACATACTGCTTTTTAGAATGAGTTCAAATTCAAGCGACAATCACCTTTACATATAGACTGCTATACATATAAGATGTTATATATGAACCTAATAGTAAACACAAATCAAAATCCTATAATAGATACACACACAAAGAGAAAGGAATCCAAGCATAACCATAAAGAAAGCCATGAAGCCACAAGAGAACAGAGCAAGAGAAGAAGAAAGGAACAGAGAACTTCACAAACAATTGAAAAGTGAGTAACAAAATGGCAATAAGTACATACCTATCACCAATTACTTCAAATGTAAATGGGCTAAATGCTCCCAAATCAGAACACATACAGTGACTGAATGGAAAATAAAGCAAGACTCATTTGTATACTACCCCCAAGAGACTCATTTCAGACTTAACAACACATGCAGATTGAAAGTAAGGGGATGGAAAAACATTTATCATGCAAATGGAAGCAAAAAGAAAGTTATGATAGCAGGGTTGTATCAGACAAAACATATTTTAAAACACAAAGGTAGCAAAAGACAAATAAGGACGCTATATATGATAAAGGGAAAAATCCAACAAGAGGATTTTAACAATTGTAAATATCTACACACCCAACATGGGAACATCTAAATACATAAAGGAATTAACAGACCTAAAAGGAAAAACTGACAGTAATACATTAAGAGTTGAAAACTTTAACACTGCACTTACATCAGTGGATACATCATCCAGACAAAAAAAATCAATAAGGAAACAGTGGCTCTGAATGACACATTAGATGAGATGGACCTAAAAAATATATACAGAACACTCCATCCAAAAGCAGCATAATACACATTCTTTTCAAGTGCACATGGAACACTCTCCAGAACAGATCACATTAGACCACAAAACCAGTCTCAATAAATTCAAGAAGCCTGAAATCACATCATGCATCTTTTCTGACAACATTATGAAATTAGAAATCAATTAAAAGAAAAAGTCTGAAAAAAATATATAAATACAGAGAGGTTTAATTACATGCAACTAAACAGTAAATGGGTCAACCAAGAATCCAAAGAGATAATTAAAAACAAGACATGGACAGAAATGAAAATGAAAATAAGAACACAATAATCCAAAATCTTTGGGATGCAGCTAAAGCAGTTCTAGGATCAAACTTTATAGCAATACAGACCTACTTCAAGAAACAGGAAAAATCTCAAACAACCTAACCATACACTTAAACGAGCTAGAAAAGGGAGAACAAATAAAGCAAAGAGCCAGTATAAGGAAGGAAATAATAAAGATTAAAGCAGAAATATATGAAATAAAGACTAAAAAAAGCAATAGAACAGACCAGTGAAATGAGGAAGTGGTCTTTGAATAGATAAACAGAAGTGATACACCTTTAGCCTGATTCATTAAGAAAAAATGGGAGAGGACTCAAAATCAGAAATGAAGGAGGAGAAATAACAACTAACAGGACAGAAATATTATATTGTATTACATTATATTATATATATATAATATACATATTATATATATATTATATTATAAAGGGGATACTATGAAAAAGTATATGCCAACAAACTGGATAACCTAGAAGAAATGGATAAATTCCTAGAAACATTAAGATCTTCCTAAACTGCAAAAAAACAGAAATAGAAAATTTGAACAGATGTGTACTGGCAATGAAATTGAATCAGTAATCAAACAACTCCCAACAAACAAAAGTCCATGATCAGATGGCTTCACAGGTAAATTTTATCAAATATTTTTTTAAAAAGTTAATACTTATTCTTCTCAAACTAGTCCAAAAAATAGAAGGAAAAGATCTAAATTCATTTTTTACAAGGCCAGCATCACCTTAACACCAAAACCAGACAAAGATACTATAAATCAGTATCTCTGATGAAGAGATCTCAACAAAATATTAGCAAACCAAATCCAACAATACATTAAAAAAATCATTCACCATCATCAACTGGGGTTCATTCCAGGGATGCAAAGGTGGTTCAATAGCCACAGCTCAATCAATGTGATACATCATCTTTACAGAGAAAGGATGGAAAACATATGATCATGATCATTTCAAATGATGCAAAAAAGCATTTAACAAAATACAATATCCATTCACGATAAAAACTCTCAACAAAATTGATTTGATTTAGAGAGATTTAGAGAGAACTATATTATAAAGTAATGAAGTCCATATATATAAGTCCATATATGAAAAACCTATAGCTAATATCATATTCAGTGGTGCACAACAGAGCTTTTCCCCTAAGATCAGGAACAAGACAAGGATGTCCACTCTCACCACTTTTATTCAACACTGTACTGGTGGTACTAACTGCAGCAATCAGACAAGAAAAAGAAAAAGGCATCTAAATTGGAAAAGAAGAAAAACGGTCACTGTAGATGACAGGATCTTATATATATAAAAAAACCCTAAACACTCCACCAAAAAACAACTAGAACTGATAAATGAATTCAGTAAGGTGGCAGGATACAAAGTTAATATACAGAAATACGCTGCATTTCTATAAACTAATAATGAAGTAGTAGAAAGAGAAATTAAGAATCCCACTTACACTTTCATGTAAAAGATTAAATACCTAGGAATAAACTTAAACCAAGAAGGTGAAAGACCTGTACTCTGAAAACTATAAAACACTGATGAAAGAAACTGAAGACTACATAAACAAATGGAAAGATATACCATGCTCGTGGATTGGAAGAATGAATATCATCAAAACATCCACACTAGCCAAAGCAATCTACAGATTCAGTGCAATCCCAATCAAAATACCAAAAGCATTTTTCACAGAACTAGAACAAATAATCCTAAAATTTATATGGAACCACAAAAGATCCCAAATAGCCAAAGCAATCATGAGAGAAAAAAAAAAAAAACAAAACAAAGCTGGAGGTATCATGGTCTCAGATTTTAAGATATACTGCAAAGCTGCAGTAATCAAAACAGTATGGTACTAGCAAAAAATAGACACATAGATCAGTGAAACAGAAGAGAGAGCCCACAAATAAACCCACGCTTTTATGGCCAATTAATCTATGACAAAGCAGACAAAAAAGTACACTGGGGAAAAGACATTTCTCTTCAACAAATGGTGTTGGGAAAATTGGACAGCTACATGCCAAAGAATGAAATTGGACCTTACTTTCTTACACCATACACAAAAAGAAACATAAAATGGACTGAAGATCTAAATGTGAGACCTGAAGCCATAAAACTCCTAGAAGAAAACACAAGCAGTAATCTTCTTGACATAAGCCACAGAAACATTTTTCTAGATAGGTTTCCTAAGGTAAGGAAAACAAAGCAAAAATTAACTACCAAAACTACACCAAAACAAAAAGCTTTGGCACATCAAAGGAAAGCATCAAAAACAAAACAAAACAAATCTAAAATATCTAAATATATAAAGAACCTATACAAATAACATCAACTGAACAAATATTCTGATTAAAAGTGGGCAGAAGACCTGAATAGACATTTTCCCAAAGAAGATGTACGGGTGGCCAACAAATGAAAAGTTGTTCAACATCACTAATCATCTGGGAAATGCAAATCAAAACCACAGTGAGCTATCACCTAACATCTGTCAGAAAGGCTATAATCAAAAAGACAGTAACAAACATTGGCAAGGATATGGGAAAAAAGAAACCCTTATGCACTGTTGGTGGGAATGCAAACTGTGTGTGCAGCCATTATGGAAAACAGTATGGAGGTTTCTCCAAAAATTAAAAATAGAAATACCATATGATCCAGTAATTCTACTACTGGGTATTTACAACCAAAACATCCAACAGTAGATAAATAGATAAAGATGTGGTGTGTGTGTGTGTGTGTGTGTGTGTATGCATGTGATTTATAAATATATGAATATTACTTAGCCATAAAAAAGAATGAGATCTTGCAATTTGCAACAATGTGGACAGAACTAGAGGGTATAACGCTAAGTGAAATAAGTCATACACAAAAACAAGTACTATATGATTTCATTTATATGTGGAATTTAAGGGAAAAAAAAACGAACAAAGAAAAAAAAGACAAATAAGCAAACAAAAAACAATGTTAAATACAGAGAACAAATAGGCAGTTGCCAGAGGGGAGGTGGTGAGGGGATGACTGAAACAGATGAAGGGGATTAAGAGGTACAAACCTCCAGTTACAAATAAAGAAGTCACAGAGATAAAATGTAGGGCAGAGGGAATACAGTCAGGAAGATTTTAAAACTGCTGATGGTGACAGATGATGACTACACTTACCTGAGCACTAAGTAATGTATAGAATTGTTGCATCATCATGTTGTACACCTGAAACTAATACCTCAAAAAAAATTTTAATACACTGAAACAGACAAAAATAGTATTAGAAAATCCATTCTTATGCTTCATGGTTGAAATGACTAGAACATTTTAGTACAGCTGAGGCTCACATAAATAATAAAAAAAAAAAAAACTTTTCTAAATAAAAGTATAAGAAATGGTTGAGTCCAAAAGCTAATACATCAATTAATTGAGAGGTAACAAAACAAAAACAGTGATGAATATCTGAGTGGAAAACAGCAAAGATCGAAAGCATACACCAAAGAAGTCTCTGGTGAAACTAAAATTAGTTATAAATATTATTTACCTTTTAAATGTTAAAAAACTAAATAACATAATTATCTCTTTACCACACCTACCAAAATAATGGTTCATACCATTATGAAATGGTATCAAGAAAAGGCTATAAATTTCTGGTCCATCTACTTAATTTTGTAGGTGAGTAATTCCAGAGAATTTCAGAGAAGAAAAATGACTTTCGAAAAGACTCATAGTTAATGGCAAAGCTATTTTGCAAGCTCAGCTTGGTATAAAAACTCAAGGTTCTGTGTGGCCCCCTATCATTGCCGTCACAAAGTAAATTCTTCATTAAACAAAATCAAATTTTATTAAAAATATGCAGCTCTAGTTATCTCAGAATACACATGCAATCATTCAAAGAGGGCAAAATTTATTACTCTTTTTAATTTGTTATTAATGTGATTAAACATTTCATTAGTAACAGGGGAATTTCACAACTTCTTTATTTGAATGGATCAATAATTTAAGATTTATCTCCTAAGATGTATCTTCACAGAGGAGAAATCAACAGAATAAACTACAAGTATTTTGGAAGTGGTAAAGGTATGTAACTTTTTATACTCCTAGTTTATTGACAAAAGACATACAGAAATCAGTTACATATGGTCAAGGAGTAGAGGTCCACAGAAGAGTGAGTATGGGAATGTTTCTCATGTGAGTATCCCAACAGTTGAAGAAACATAATAATAAAACCTAAAGAAACCAGACATGAAAAATAAAGCAAAACTACACCATTAGGGTTAAGAAAACTAACAAAAATAAACAAAAACTACTAACTAGAGTAGAAATGTAGCTTCTTTTTCTAACCCATCTAGTACACATAAATGCATATACAAGTGACTCCTGAACAACATGGGTTTGAACTGCACAGATCCACTCATATGTGATTTTTTTTGATAAATACAGTATAGTACTATAAATGTACTTCTGATAACATTTTCTTTTCTTGAGCTTACTTTATTATAAGAAAAAAGTAAAAAATACATATGACATACAAAATATGTAGTAATCAACTGTTTATGTTATCAGTAAGATTTCTGATCAACAGTAGGCTACAAGTAAAGTTTAGAGGAGGTCAAAAGTTATACACAGATTTTCAACTGCACAGGGGGTCAGTGCCCCTAACCCTGGCATTGTTCAAGAGTCAACTGTACTAAATGAGTAATTATATAACAAAATTCTTAAGATTTAGAAAAACAAACTTATAAGAACTTGGGTATAAATAATTAAATATTTTGGGAAAAACTGGAAAGAAAATCTAGGATGACTCATCTTAAAATTGAAATATTCATAAGTGTCATCCATCTATTTTATTACAGTATAATATGTGGCTGCCTAAATCTAAATCAGAGACTTTAAACAGAGAATTAATGGAGTTGAGTCTAATTCAAAACTTAAATAGTTATCAGGAATTAGAGATACATTAATGATGAAGTGAAATTTATCCCACCACGAGTAAGTTTACCTTAAAGAGAACTTAAGTTTATTAATTCTTTGCTATTCTATCCTTACTTGAGACAGTGAGATCTTATACTCATTTGCTCCTACATGGAAGTATCTTTTTCCTCCAACTTCTCCAAGAGTCAGAAGAATTCAAATCATGTCTTATCTCTATCATAAACTCTAGTGGGACACTGACTATATTACTTACATTGCCTAAGGCTGTTTACTTGTTTGTAAGGTGGTGATGATGATGGTGGTTAAGTGACCTACCAGGAAGAAAATACTTAAGTCCGTATTTTTTTTTTTCATCTTTTTTTTAGCAGTAAAGGTGTTTCTAAAATTTTTTTACTGCCCCTTTCCAATTTCATTTAGTTTTG
This sequence comes from Neomonachus schauinslandi, assembly GCF_002201575.2. NCBI lineage: Eukaryota > Metazoa > Chordata > Mammalia > Carnivora > Phocidae > Neomonachus > Neomonachus schauinslandi. The sequence continues at coordinate 23,002,110 of NC_058404.1, forward strand.
AAACTTTTTTTTTTAAAGATTTTATTTATTTGGCAGAGAGAGAGAAAGCAAGAGAGGAAACACAAGCAGGGGGAGTGGGAGAGGGAGAAGCAGGCTTCCCGCCGAGCAGGGAGCCCGATGCGGGGCTCGGTCCCAGGACCTGGGATCATGACCTGAGCCGAAGGCAGACGCTTAACGACTGAGCCATCCAGGCGGCCCCAGTTTTGAAACTTTCAATTCAAACTTAAACATATTGTCCAAGTCATCTAAGGCTGCAAAGCTTGGAATTATACATAGAATTTTAATATGATCTAACAATTATGGGATGTAATAACATGAGCTTAGTGATCCAGCACACTACTTACGAATTCCAATGTGGCAGCGGGCTTATTTTCTATCTCATAGTAAATTTAATGTTAATTTAAAATTTAATTTTCATTTTTTTTTAAAGATTTTATTTATTTATTCATTAGAGACAGAGAGAGAGAGAGAGAGGCAGAGGGAGAAGCAGGCTCCCAAGGAGCAGGGAGCCCGATGCGGGACTCGATCCCAGGACCCTGAGATCATGACCTGAGCCGAAGGCAGACGCTTAACGACTGAGCCACCCTGGCGCCCTAAAATTTAATTTTTAATTACCTACTAATGACCTTATGTTAAATTAACTCTGCTCCATACTACACTTTTCCTTCCCAAACTTCATCCCTATGTTCTGTTACCTTTAAAACTGCCAGTTATTTTACCAGCAAAAATGGGTTTATTTGGAAATAGCAGAGAACTACAATTAAAGACAAGCAAGCTAAGGCAAAACTATAAGCAAGTCCAACAAAGGAGAGGAATAAAAGGAGGAGGAAGTTAGGAGAGGTTGTTCTGAAAGACAGTCCATTGGAGAAAAGCAAGAGTTCAGGCTGACAATGGTTTTTCACTCACTGAGTTGCAGGGGTAGCCAATTTCTGTTGAGGCCTGTAACAGATTCTTTCCTGTTGAGGATTCTTCCCTTGGGGAAGGTAACTGACAGGACTGTTGAAGTTTGTATTTAACAATTCTTCCTATAACTGACATTTGAATGTTAGGGCTCCCCTTCTACGCTCCCCATTATGGCCTAGCAACTCTTTTTTAGTGAGGTTTGTCCTTTTTAATTTTCAGTTTCTAATTGATCAACTTACCAACATCAACACAGATTCTAATCTTACCCTATTCTATTTTCTAAAGCCATGCTTCTCCCCTTAATGTGCATATGGATCACCTAAGGATCTTGTTAAATTGAAGATTCTCAAAATGTCTGGAGTGTTTAACTGCTCCAGTTAAACTCCCAGGTGAAGCTGATGCTGTCAATCTATGAACCACACTTTGAATAGTAATAGTCAAAATACTAGCAACCTCAGAATAATTACTTGGGGAAAAAAGCTTTGTTTCTGAGGCAAAAACTTAGAAACTATGCTAATTTGAAAGCAATAAAGTCAACTAATTCTAATAAAGAAACCCAAACAGTGAATCTAGAACACTTTTTAAATAGTGGTATAAATACAGCATTTACACATAATTATGCTACAAATACTATCAACTTACAACATCTTTGGTAATGCAGTTCAATTGAGAGACTAGGTTATCTAAGTGTCAATTCTATTTTAAACAACTCTACTGCTCTACAACTCTACTTACTCTATTCAAGAACTTAAAACCCTACTTTAATAAGTCTTCCTTTTGGCATGTTTCTGGGTAGCAGGGTGAAACAAGATACACAATAAGGGCTATTCAAAAGCCATGGGGGCGGGGTGCCTGGATGGCTCAGTCGGTTAAACAGTTAAGCATCTGACTCTTGGTTTCGGCTCAGGTCATGATCTCAGAGTCATGAGATCGAGGCCTGCGTCAGGCCCAGTGCTGAGTGTGGAGTCTGCTGAAGATTCTTTTTTTTCTCACTCTGCCCCTACCCTTAGCCTCCACAGCTTGCGCACGCTCTAAAAATAAAATAAAATAAAATAAAATAAAAAAACAAAAAACCATGGGAGATCATTTAAATATGAATGGCAGATCCTTTTCTTTGTAATATAAAAGAAATAGTAATAAAACTGAATGTTATAACAACACATTACATGGAAAAAAGTAACATTTCTGGCAAGCGAATATAGGTATATCTAGAAAAGAAAATTTTAAATAAACTCAAGATCAGGATAAATGTAGAAAGGGCAGCGTAAGGAATAAAGTCCATAAACGTTACCTTCAGTTTGTGCCATATTTATCAGTAACCCAGTACGTAAGTAGTAAAATCTGAATATACAGTCAGTTGATCATGAAGTTTCTGTTAATTGTTTCAGCACAAGATGAAAAAACAGCTGCTACAATAGCAACAAGGACTAAGAAAGTCAGGACAATTTGGTATTAAAAAAAACAAAACAAGTGTTTTTCAAAGTGTAATTCCCCCAACCAGCAGTAGTTCCCAAACTCTACCATGAGTCAGAATTACTCCGAGGGCTCACTTTTTTAAATTAAGAGTTTTAAAGTCAGTAGGTCAGTATGGCCCCCAAATATTCATTCTAACAAGTTCCCAGTCAAAAGACCACACTGAGAAGCACTACATTCAACTGCTGTTGGTATCTATCAAAGATCTACTGACTCTGCTCCACAGCTACTTCTCCATGTCAGCACTGGCTCCACAGCAATAGATGTGTGTGGCTCTGAACAATGTATAATATTTGCTACACAGATGACTTGCCTCCTACTTCACGGAGAAAAGTGAAGCCATGTTATTTATTACATAAACCCTTCAACTTCTCACCCCTAAATTATTTATATCCACACTAATTACTCTGGACTTCCTGATCCAAAGGTATGTGTCCCAGAAAGGACACAGAAATCAAATCATTCTAGGACCTTGATTAATCATTTAGCCTTCTACTAACCCACCTTCATCATATATTACTGGCTTCTATTGATGTTCTTCCTGTAGACAAGTTCTAGCTTCTCCCATAAAAAACAAAACACTTGTCATTTGAGCTCAAATTTACTTCTAATTAACTGTGTTCTTCCCCATCTCCTGCTCTTTAAAAAGTAATCTGTCCAGTTGCTTCTGCCTTGAATTCACTCCTTAACCCACAACACTCAATCCTCCGTACTTAACCACTCACTTAAACTGTTCTTGATAATCTAAAACTGACTTGGCAAATCTGATGGATACTTTTCTGGCTTTACTTTATTTGAACATAGTATTTGGCACCATTAATCACTGCCTCCTTAAGATGTTTTTCCTAGTTTCTACATACCACCCTCTCTCCTAGTTTCCTCATCCCACCCTCACTAATTTTTCACAGCATTCTTCACTGTATTCTTGCCCCCTGAATTGTTTTTCTCTGGCCAACTGGTCTCCTCATTCTATATGAATTCCCTGGGTGATCTCATCTACATTTATGGCTTTATCAGCTTACACATTTGTAACACCAATTGTGGATTCCAAAGTCTATACCTCTCTCCTGAACCTCAAATGAAATTGCCAAGGACTCAAATGCCATGTATCTAAAGTTGAATTCATGTGCATCCTAATGTAATTCCCACACTTGTATTCCTAATGCCAGTGAATACATCAGTTGCATAAGCCAGAAACATACAATCCATTCTACAGTCCCCATTCTCCTCCATTTCTATACCCTAGCAGCCCTTCCACCTCCTAAAACATTTGGCTGTATCCCCTTCTCTCCTTTCCTTTTATCATAATATCTTAGGCTTCATTATCTCTCCCAAACTAGTACTTTCATAGCCTTGACTGGTCTTTATTCTAAGAGTGTTATATCAAAAAAAAAAAACACCTCCATCCCCAAATCTCTTCTCTACTACTGTAAGTTATCTTTCTAAACACAGATATGTACTGTATCACATATTTGTGTATTATCCTTCAAGGTCTTCACATCTCCTACAATGTAAATTTCAAACATTCTGTATTAGCATTTCACACCCTTAAAGTCTTGGGTTCCATTCTTGCCTGTCCATCTTCACCTCACATTAATCCCAACAGAACCCTGCACATGCAAAGGGCCTCATTATTTGAAATCCCCTGAACTCATACTTTTCAGATTGTTGTTACCTTTGGGGAATGCTGTTCTCACCAGCTGAGATTCTCCATTCTCCTCCCTTCACCACCACCACCCACCCACCCACCCACCCACTTCAGATCCAAACAAAAGCCTCCACCAAGATGTCAAACTCCTCATTAGTCAAAACTAAATTCAATCAAATACCTAACTCTGAAGCCTTTCTAATTCTTACCATGCAGAGATATGGACTTATTCTTATCGGGTCATAAAGTGAATCTACCTAGCACTTACCTATTATCATTAGTATTTATACAGGTCTCTCTCACTAAACAGTCTCCGAATAGGATATACTTTCTTTGCCTTTAGATTTCCCCCTAAACCTGTAAATTCCTCCAACTGTGCTAGTATACATTTAATGAATGAGCAATAAATTCATCAAAACACAATAGAAGTATTATAAGACAATTCTTACACGTAAGTAGAATATTTTTCCACTTTTACAATACAAAAACAAATACACTATCCTCCTTGATCAGTTTGCTTTTAATTAAACTTGCTGATTAACAATTTTACAATTACTCACTGACATATCAAAACATTTGTCCTCTATTCAAATTAATGATGTTTACGAGGTTCACAATTGAGAATATGTTAAAGAAAATTAAATGTTTAACATCAACTAAGCATGTAAATATTTTTAATTCCCACAGAAATATTAAACAGTAGTGCCAATGCATTTGATCACACTTGCCATAAGTAGCTGTTTTTAAGAGCATTTTCTTGCAAACTACCACCCCATTAGCAGAAAGGGCAATCTACTTATACCACTTGTCATGAAACTTGATTAAGCACATCTGCTCACTGAGATCATATTCCCCTTTCTTCTTCCCATTCCTGATTTTTCCTTCCTAAAAATGTATTCTAATCATTTCAGAGAAGTCTTTTCTCAAATAAGAAGGGTTTTTTTTGGCTTAGAATATAGAAATGGCTCATGCTTATTATAATGTACCTTTTTACGAGTTGTCCAAAACCAAAAAAATTTCCTTTTTTAAAAAATAATTCATCACCATTTCCCTTCACAAAAGGATATAATTGGCATTGGAGTAGATATAATTTAATTAAACCTCCCACACAATATGGCATGTACAATATCCTGACAATTGATCACCAAAGGACAATACTTTTAATAAAAATTAGCTTGCTATCTCAACAGGCAGATTTAATTTCAAAATGGTGATAATACTTCAAAATTACTTCTTATATTAAGTGTATACATTTACTCATGTAATAACCATCCACTGAACCTAATTTTGCCCTCTGGAGCTACAAAAAATAAGTCTTAACCATGTAAGATACACTGTCAAATATTTAATGGGAAACAATAATGAGCCTTTATCTTTCATTTTCTAAGTTAAACTTGCCAAATTATTTCCAATATTCCCCAAGTAATGTGGTTTTCACTCTTTACCATCTCCATCAATCTTCTCTGCACTGGCTAGAGTTTTCAAATCTTAAGAGTGCTTTACATGCTCTTCATTTTATTACCAAGTGACTACGAATGTTGAAACAAAAAACAACACAACTTAGAAAAGAATCCCTAAAGTACCAAATCCTACAATTGCTGTGATTAAATATTAAATGTTTAATGGACTACAATTAGTAGAAAAATCAGAGCACTAAGTTTATATTTGTAAAGTGCTTAAACACAGTATCACACAACAGTCTACTTAAATGTTTGACAATTGAAATTAACGGGTCCACTGTTTATCATCTTTGTAGTGGTAAAGAACTTTATCTGAAATATGTGTATATAATCAATGTAAGAATAGCCTAATTACTACTGGATCTTAATTCCCGTACAGTTAACATACAGTGTTATGTTAGTTTCAGGTGTACGATTCAACAATTCTATACATTACTCACTGCTCATTTTACTACTGGATTTTTAAAAACATTTTCATTCTCTTAAATGTCAAATTGCTAAACAATGAAGTTTAAAAATCTGCCAAAAACTACAGAGTACTATGCCTAATCTTCAGTTATAACCCAAATTAGGATCACAAAATCAACAGAATCAGGAGATGCTATAGAAAAATTCTAAAGCACCTTCAAAAAATAAAAAACTTCCTCTTTAACTTCAAGATCAGAAAGCATGTAAGGCAGGTAGCAGCAAAAGAGAAACCACATCAGCAATGGCTCCTCCTCCTACCAGAAATGGTCATTGCTGTTAACCTATTCAGTTGCCGTTACTGAATGCTTCCCGTCTATGAAGTCAGAAAACACATTTTAGGGGCGCCTGGGTGGCTCAGTCGTTAAGCATCTGCCTTCAGCTCAGGTCATGATCCCGGGGTCCTGGGATCGAGCCCCACATCGGGCTCCCTGCTCAGCGGGAAGCCTGCTTCTCCCTCTCCCACTCCCCCTGCTTGTGTTCCTGCTGTTGCTCTCTCTCTCTGTCAAATAAATAAATAAAATCTTTAAAAAAAAAAAACACATTTTAGAGATGTAAGGAAACACAGTATAAGCTGTATCTTAATACAGCAACACAGTCAAATTTTTGTCTCATTCACAACTGTTTCCAATTGGTGCTTAGTATAGTCTTTGGGGGGGGCGGGGATAATATTTAAAATTATTTTATTATAATAAGAACACTTAACATTTCAAGTATACATTACTGTTGACTACAGGTACAATGTTGTACAGCAGATCCCTAGAATCTATTCATGTTGCTTAACCGAAATGTTTTGTCCATTGATTAGTATTCCCCATCTTTCCCCTCCCCCCAGCACCTGGCAACTACCATTTCACTCTTTGATTCTATGAATTTGACTAGTTTAGATGTCTCATCATAAGTGGAATATTTGTCTTTTGATGACTGGCATTTAATTTAGCATAATGTCCTCAAGGTTGATCCATTTCACATATTCCTTCTTTTTCAAGGCTGAATGTACATACATTTTCTTTATCCATTTGTCAATGGGTATTTAAGATTTTTCTACATCTGTTGTGAAAAGTGCTGTAATTAACATGGGGGTGCAGATACTTTTTCAAGATTCTGATTTCAATTCCTTTGGATAAATACCCAGAAAT